>NW_026094163.1:0-5170 GCF_024586455.1 Bactrocera neohumeralis | reverse complement strand
GGGAAAGTTTACCACAATTACAACTATTGCATACATTTTTTGGGAATAGTACCAAAACCTAAAATTCCGAAATTTGTATCTAAATGAGTTTGGATAAGCGTTTGCCTTAAAGTTTGTATAAAATTTTGAAGCAACAGCTGCAATCTCAGATATTCACGAAAGCTATTAAAAAATACTTTCATAGTAGATGTTAGTTTTTTAATTTTTTATGAAAAATCGAACAATACTCAAACAAGACCCTTTTGTTTTTTAAATTGAGGTTCGACAAAGTTATACATGACACATTGCAGCCCCAAACCCTCCCCCCTTTTACAATTTGGGAAATATCAAATTTCTGACATGATAAAAAAACATGTATAAAAAGTAGGAAACATCTAAAATATATAGTATTACGTAACCGCATACTACTGCTACTGGTAATTAGGGCCACCCAGCAAAAAAAAACAGCTGTTGGTAAACCTCTGAAAATGTTTAAAATTGTCTACAATAAAACGTTAAATTACGGTTCTTTTTATCTCTATTTATAATTCCCCAGTTTCAGAACAATCTCTTCATGTTATAACTCGCGTAAGTGCAAAGTTTCCCGGGGCAAGCGTTTTTAAATTGCATGGGACATAGAATAAAGGAACTTTTTAAAAAATGCGAGGAGTGAAAACCTATTTTCATCATTCGCAAATCTTGATTTGGTATTTCCCAATTGGGCTAAACCCAATCTTTATTAAAATCAGGCGTCATCCTCCCGACCTCACCTTTGCAAAGCGATTTTGAAGAACTCCTTCCCAACCTTTGGGGAAAAGCGAAAAAGTACATAAAGGATACCCAACGTTAAGAAAAATGTTTTTACCCCGATGCCACGGAAACCCTGTTCAGACGCCGTTACACCTTCATTAAGTCAATGTTTGATATGATTATGAGCAGGGGGAAACCCTTTGTAAACTTCTTAAAAAATGAAACCGCATATAATCCCGCAATTAATGTTAAAACTGAAAAGTCATAAAGAATGACTTTTTTTTGCCTAATTGGAGAATGTTTATGTGAGGTCAAAAGCAATATTTTATACAGCCAACAAAACAAAAAAAATTTCTGCGGAAACTTTTTGGGAAGGGCGTTTTTCGGTCGCGGCCCCCCGGACGTGGTCCCAAGCCCCTTGGATTATTTTTTGGGTTATTTTAAAAATCTATGTTCGTCAAAAGTAATTCCTTAGCCCCAACACACTTGTGCTAACGTTTTTTCCAATCTCTCAGAACAGTTGTTAAATTAAGTTTACAGAAAAGTTTAATGTCTTTCACTGGCTCATTCGCTGTAGTTTTTCTGATCAAAAAATAAATAAGATGAACAACACGATATTGTTTGAAAGTTTGGAGAAAAACTCACGCAGAATCAATGCGATGCGACGATGCATTGTCGTGGTGCAAAACCAAGAGCTATTGACCTATACTTCCGGTCTCTTTTTACGAATAGCTTCGCAAAAACGCGCAAACACTCAAATAGTATTCTTCTTGACAATTTAGTCGGCCATAGGAACATGGAGGCAACCAATCCTCAATTATCGCAGAAAAGCGTCAACATACCTTGATTTGTGATCTGCTGCGACGTAGCTTATCAGCTTCGGCTCATCTCTGTCACGATATTGATCGACTTATCGTTTGTTTCTGGGTTGTAAGCATAGATGCGAGACTCATCGACAGTTATAACATATTCGCAACAGAAAAAAAAATTCATGGAAATTCTTTTTTGAATAATTTCACTTACCGTAAAAATTGCCGAAAGCACTTCATGTAGTTCAGAAAGACAAGCGTATACTAAACACTAATGATTCGTTTGATGTGACATTTGACATAGATGTCACTATACCAAACTAGAAAAAATATTTCAACGAATGAGTTTCTCTCGAAATTTAAATTATAAAGTCATACTAGAATTATCATTTTTATTGATTCCGATTTTTTAGACAACAAGTGTTGCGTTTGTGAAAATTATAATAAACAAGATGGAATCTCAATATGAGAACAGAAAACATTATATTAATCTAGGAAAAGTAACTGAAGCAGATTAATTAAAGGATCTTTCACAAAGTAAGAATCGTAACAAAAATTTCTTCTTTCAGGATAGTAAATCAATAAATAAAGCTTGTAATTTCTTTAAGTTCATAATTCATTGGACACAACTGTAGTTGCCACTTTAAATGAGAAAAAGTAATAGTATGTGTCAAGTATGACCAACTGTGACCACAAATATCAGATACATACGTGCATACCTATATGACGAAATGGAAACATTCTTGTAAAAACACCATAAAAAGTAGAAAAGGGAAAACTGAAGAGAAAAAGAATTCAAGCTCAACTGACTGACTGTTAGAACAGCTGTAATATTTGCATAAACTCGATTGTGCTCGTAACGAGCTTCGTGACAAATATCGAAGCTTTAGTAGCATTAGGGAGTCAAAGCGAGCACAATTTGTAGAAACTCAAAGAATTTGAAATATTCAAAATACTTAAGAAGGAAAAGTATTTTTTTTTGTTTTTAGCTTTAGAACCATGACTACTACGAAAGCACTTAAGGGGATCGTCTCAGTGTGACACTCTTTTTAATATTGGAATTAACTAATCAGTCCAATTTTTTATAAATAATTAATAGTAGTTGATTCATAAATAGTAATTTAATTTTTTTAATAAAAATACAATAATGTGTAATAGTTAAATAAATTGTTTAAAAGACACGTAAAAAGGGCCCTGTTCGATGTCCACGAATGTGCTTGCAATTTTGGTCTAAAACAAAAATTTTCAAAAGATTATTAATCTGTAAGAAAGTCGTTATCGGGATATGGAAGCTTTTTGTGTTTTAGATATTTGACATAATAGTGGCGGTTTGAAAAAGAATATTTTTGCCCTTTTTTCCACAGTTTTTCGTAGAAAAAATAAAAATAAATAAAAGCTATGGAGCGATAACGAATCACTTTAAAATGTTCTCTCAACTCTTCATTGAGAGTGGGGACCGTTTTGAAAAACACCATACTAAAAAACGCGTTTGAGATTGGAAACACTTTGTTCTGCACTCTATTCCTTTTCCACAAGAATTGCTGTAGTGACAGTAATAATTTGAATTACGATTTCAAAATTTAACAGAATGCTTATTACAGTGTAAGCTATCCGATAATGCTACAAAAATCGATTTCTCGAAAATTTCACACTAAGACAATCCTTTAATAACTTTGAAATTTATAACATACTATGTACGTATATTTGAGTAGAGGTATTGGTGTATTTCAAAAGCTTTTTTTCACAGATCACGTTGTGTCGTGACAAGTATTGTCATACTATTTTTGTTCAGTATTGTTTTTGGCATTTCAACATGGAAAGACTCAGTCTGAACTACATTTACAAATCCGTCAACTTCATTACGAAAATTCACGTTCTGTAAAGAATGTGATTCGAGCGCTTTTCGCTCACCTTATGAACAATATATACGGCCTACAGGGCGTACTAACGCTGCACCCATCTTGTGACCCGAACTCATTACTGGATAATATTCGACCATATAGACTACGTCCAGTACAAAGTGAAAAAAAAACAAGTAAGGAAGGGCTAAGTTCGGGTGTCACCGAACATTTCTCATTCATTACTCTCGCATGGTAAAGTGATAATCGAGATACTGAGAGTATAAAAATGATGCCCTCTGAATTACATGAAAATATCTGAGAGATTTACCGATATTTTCGGTGAAAAATTAGGTTAGGTTAGGTTAGACACTGAGTTCTTCGTCTTCGATATCAGGGACGTTGAAAAGTTATAGTCCGATCACGACAATTTTTCCACAAGGGATACCTCAGCCCAAATACCGTATTTGTGTAAAGTTTTATTCCGCTATCATCATTGGTTCCTAATGTATATATTATAAAGAGAAGGCATCAGATGGAATTCAAAATAGCGTTATATTGGAAGAAGGCGTGGTTGTGAACCGATTTCACCCATATTTCGTACATGTCATCAGAGTGTTAAGAAAATGTTATATACCGAATTTCATTGAAATCGGTCGAGTAGTTCCTAAGATATGGTTTTTGGTCCATAAGTGGGCGAGGCCCCGCCCATTTTCAATTTTTAAAAAAGCCTGGGTGCAGCTTCCTTCTGCCATTTCTTTCGTAAAATTTAGTGTTTCTGACGTTTTTTGTTAGTCGGTTAAGGCACTTTTAGTGATTTTCAACATAACCTTTGTATGGGAGGTGGGCGTGGTTATTGTCCGATTTCTTCCATTTTTGAACTGTATATGGAAATGCCTGAAGGAAACGACTCTGTAGAGTTTGGTTGACATAGCTGTAGTAGTTTCCGAGATATGTACAAAAAACTTAGTAGGGGCGGGGCCACGCCCACTTTTCCAAAAAAATTACGTCCAAATATGCCCCTTCCTAATGTGATCCTTTGTGCCAAATTTCACTTTAATATCTTTATTTATGACTTAGTTATGACACTTTATAGGTTTCGGTTTTCGCCATTTTGTGAGCGTGGCAGTGGGCCGATTTTGCCCATCTTCGAACTTAGCCCTCTTATGGAGCCAGAAATACGTGTACCAAGTTTCATCTCAATTTTTACTCAAGTTACAGCTTTGCACGGACGGACGGACAAAGACGGACGGACAGACGGACATCAGACGGGACAGACGAACGGACGGAGACCCCGATTTTGGTATCAAAACCCCATATCTGACTCTTTTTGTTTTAGGACTTAACAAACAACCGTTATGTGAAAAAACTATAATACCCCTTTTGGCCCTTTTTTGCGGGGTATAAAAAAACCAACAAGCTGCATAATGGGCAGAAAAAAACTGCCCAAAGAAAAAATAGAACCGTAGCGTAGAAGTTTTTGCGTGGTGAAAAAGGGGGGGAAGGAAATGAAATTGGACGCCAGCAAGATTCTGTTATTTACACCAGCAACAAGAACAATAATAAAAAAAAATGAGCCGGGAATTGGGGGATGAATGGCACTTTTAACGGCAGGCCCGGCAAGCCGGAAAAATCCCAAAAATAAAAAACAAAAATAAACAATAAAAATTTCGGGAAAAAAAAAAGAAAACAAAACCATGAATATGCAGGGCAACAATGCAAAGGGGGAGGAAAAAACATAAAAACCCTAGAAAATTGATTAAAATCTAGGACTGTGGGAGAACAAAAATATAT
>NW_026094162.1:0-4580 GCF_024586455.1 Bactrocera neohumeralis | reverse complement strand
AAGTTGAAAGGAAAAAGGGATGGCTACCAATATAATTGGAACTTCAAAAGCACGGGCGGCTTTGTTAACTCCTAAAGGAAGGGGTTAAATTAAAAGAAAAATGATTCGAAGCAACTAAATATCGATTGCTAAATGTGTATATACAAGAAAATCGACTTTATACCTCAATATAAGATTGTGGAGTTCTTCCAAATGCACTGCCGTTATGGCTTTATGTCAACTTCAATAAAATGAAGAATGTTAATTAACTTAAATAAGTGAAGTAAATGATTTGAAGCAACTCAATATCGATTGCTAAATGTGTATATACAAGAAAATCGACTTTATACCTTAATATAGGATTGTACAATTCTTCCAAATGCACTGCCGTTATGGCTTTATGTCCACTTCAGAAAGATGAAGAAGGTAAATTAACTTAAATATGTTAAACTAATGATTCGAAGCAACTTAATATCGATTGCTAAATGTGTATATACAAGAAAATCGTTTTTATACCTAAATTTAAGATTGTGGAATTCTTCCAAATGCACTGCCGTTATGGCTTTATGTCTCCTTCAGTAAGATGAAGAAGGTAAGTGAAACTTAAATATGTTAAACTAATGATTCAAAGCAACTCAATATCGATTGCTAAATGTGTATATACAAGAAAATCGATTTTATACCTCAAAAATGATTGTGGAATTCTTCCAAATGCACTGCCGTTATGGCTATGTCAACTTCAGTAAATGAAGAATGTTAATTAACTTAACCCCTAACTTGGTCACTATTTACATATGTAAATATTCGGTTTTAAAATAGCTATTATTTTCACATTTTCGGTCCATAGAATTACGATTCGGACTCAGTGACTATTTTTTGATGTTTTTCCTGTGAATAGAAAAAATAAAAAAATAAAGTTAATTTACGTAATTTTTTTCAATTTTCCCATTTTCTTCATAATCGGGCACTATTTACATATGTAAATATTTTTTGTTTTTGCGTTTTTAAAACAATACAATTTATTTATTTATTAAATTATGTGCTAATAAATAAGAAAATAAGGAATACAAAAGAAATTGCAAATTTAGTTTTTTATAAAAGATTGCACTTTGCTGTGTTCGATGCAAACCGGTTTTTTGCACTGGCCACAAACTTTGCGTGTTGAACGCTTCCTTTTGTCTTCTTTCTGATCACCAACAATGCACTCAATTGCACTCTTTGTTGGAAAATATGAAATGACACGAGGAATCTGGGATCTTTTCAAAATTGTTGGCATACAAAGTTGTTCTGCTAATTGCTGCAAAAACAAACGACGTCTACCTGTTTTGATGAATAGTACAAATATAAAACGTTCCTATTTACTACAAATGTTATGAAAAATAATTACCATTTCGGGATACAAATTGTGATGGAAAATTTTCTGTATACATATATTATATATGTAGGTGTGTTTTGCGTTTTGTGGAATACTGCCGTAGCATATGATCCATTACGTCAACACCTTCTTTCGTCTCGTTGTAAAATAAAATAACATTGGATTTTTGCTTAATACCCGAGATGGTGTCGTCACATGGCATTGTTGAAAGTAAAACAACGGCTTTGTTCTTTTTGGGAACATAGGAGCAAATTGTCTTGTTTTCTCCATATCCAAATATGCTCGAATGTTCCAACCTTTGCGGGGAGCGCTTGAACTCTGAGGGCAAGCATGCTTTGTTTTTTTTCATGGTTCCAACCAAAGACAATTTCCAGCTTGCAAGTGCATCTGCAAGTGGAAGACTTGTAAAGAAGTTGTCGCATGTGACATTTCTTCCAGTATTTTTGTACTGTTCAAATCAATCTTTAACCACTCTTTCTCCTTGGTTTTTTTCTCTGTCACTGCCCGATTTACCAGTATAAATTTGACCAGTCAGAGGGTAGTAGGGTTTCCGCATCCATACCCCCCATAGCTTTATGCCGTATTTGGCTGGCTTGGATGGAATATACTGAGTGAACTTGGTTCGGCCTCTAAAAGGAAAGAGCTGTTCATCTGCAGTTATATTTTCGCGTGGTCTGTAGTTTTGGCGCAAATTGGCGTTAAGCATTTCGAAAATTTCGGAAATTGGTGCAGCTTTCTCTGTTAAAGATCGCTGCTCTTTAGTATTTTGTTGATCAAAACGAATAAATCCTAAAATTAGTTTGAAACGTTTCGCTGACATAGTTGCCCGATACAAAGGAAATGCATTTTTTTGCCAAAGTGCTTCAAGTTTCTCATTGTTGGCATTATGACTACCAATTGCTATTAGTATACCATAGAATGTGTTAAGCTCCTCTTCTGATACATCTTCCCAAATATATTTTCTAAAGATGATGTCAAACATATTTCTGCATGCGGATAGAAAGGCCATAATTATTATAATGTTAACTCCTTGCACGCCAGCGCTTTCACTCGCTTCTAGTTTAAAGGGGGGCCCCCCCCCCCCGGGGGGTTTTTAAAAAAAATTTTTTTTGGGGGAAAAAAAAAAATTTTTTTTTTTAAAACCAAATTTTTTTAAAAAATTTCAAAAAACCCTTTTTTAAAAAAAGGGTTTTTTTTTTTCCCCCAAAAAACCCCAAAAAAAAAGGGAAGAAAAAAATTTTTTAAAATTTGGTTAAAAAAATTTTTTAAAATTTTTTAAAAAAAATTTCCCTTTTCCTTTTTTTTTTTTTTCCCCCCCCCTTTTTTTTTTTTTTTTTAAAAAAAAAAAAAAAACCCCCAAAAATTTTTTTTGGGGGGGGAAAAATTTTTGGGAAAAGGGTTCCCAAAAAGGGGAAAATTTAATTAAATTTTTTTTGTATTTTTTTTGGGGGGGAAAAATTTAAAAAAAAAGGGAAAAAAATTTTTTTAAAAAAAAAAATTTTTTTAAAATTTTAAAAAGAAAAAAAAAATTAAAAAAATTTTTCCAAAAAAATTTTGGGGGTTTAAATTTTTGCCGGGGTTTAATTTTTTTTTGGGAAAAAAAAAGGTTTTTTTTTTAAAAAGGTGTTGGCCCCTTTCCCTTTAAAAAAATTTTTTAAAAAATTTTAAAAAAATTTTTAAAAAAAAAAAATTTTTTTTTAAAAATTTTAAAAACCCCCCCCGGGGGTTTTTTTTCTTAAAATTTTCCTTTTTTTGGGGAAAAAATTTTTTTTTTTAAAAAATAAATTTTTTAAAAAAATTTTTTTTTGGGGGGTTTTTCCCCCCCCTTTTTTTTTTGGGTTTTTTTTTAAAAAGGGGAAAAAAAAAATTTTTTTTTTTTTTTTAAAAAAAAATGTTTTTTAAATTTTTAAAAAAAAAATTTTTTTTTTTTAAAAAAAATTTTTTTTCCTTTTTCCCCCGGGGTTTTTTTAACCCCCCCTTTTTTTAAAAAAGGGAAAAAAAAATTTTTTTTTTTAAAATTGAATTTAAAAAAATTTTTTTTTTTAAAAAAAAACCCTTTTTTTTTTTAAAATTTTTTCCCAAAAAATTTTTTTGGGTTTTTAAAAATTTAAAAAAATTAAAAATTTTTTTTTTGGGGTTTTTTTGGGGGGCCCCCAAAAAAAAAAAAAGGGATTTTCCCTTTTCCAAAAATTTTTTTAAATTTCCCCCCCGGGGTTTTTTGGGGGGGGGGTTTTTTTTTAAAAAAAAAATTTTTCCCCAACCCCCAAAAAGGGGAAAGGAAAAAAATTGGTTTAATTTTTAAATTTTCCAAAAAAAAAAAAAAAAAATTTTTCCCCCCCTTTTTAAAAAAAAAAAAAAAAAATTTTTGTTTAAAAAAAATTTCCCCTTTTTTAAATTTTTTCCCCCAAAAAAATTTTTTTTTAAAAAAATTTGGGGGAAAAAATTTCCCCCGGGGAAAAACCCCAAAAGAAAAAAAGGCCAAAAAAAAATAAAAACCCAAAATTTTTTTTTTCCCCCCCTTTTTAAAACCCAAAAAAATTTTTTTCCCCCAAATTTTTTTCCCTCCAAAAAAAGGGGTTTGGAAAAAAAAAAAAAAAAAACCCCCCCCGGGGAAAAAAAAAAAACCCCCTTTTCCCCCCAAAAAAAGGGGGGGGGGGTTTTAAAAAGGGGGGGGCCCCCTTTAAAAAAAATTTTTTTTAAAAAAAAAAAATTTTTAAAAAAAAAAAATTTTCCCAAAAAAAAAAAACCAAAAAAAAATTTTTTTTTTTTTCCCCCCCCCGGTTTTTTTTTGGCCAAAAAGGGTTTAAATTCCCCAAAAAAAAAAAAGGGGGGCCCCTTTTGGGCCCAAAAAAAAGGGCCGGGCCCAAAACCCCCTTAGTTTTTTTGGGTTGGCCAAAAAAAAAAAGGGGTTGGTTTTTAAAGGGGAAGAAAAAAAAGGGCCCCCAAAAAACCGCCCCCCCCCCCCCCCCAAAAAAAGGGGTTTAATTTTTTCCCCCGGAAAAACCCCCCAAAATTTTTTAAGGGGGGCCCCCCCCCCCGGGGAAACAAAAAAAAAAAAAAAAAACCCAAAATTTTGGAAAATTTCCCCCCCGGGGGGGGTTTTGGGTTTTTTTGGGGGGAAAAAAAAATTTTTTTGGCCCGGGTTGGGGAAAAAAATTTTTGGGGGGGAAAAAAGGGGGGAAAAAACCCCCCAAAAAAATTTAAAACCCCCAAAAAAATTTTGGGA
>NW_026094161.1:0-3468 GCF_024586455.1 Bactrocera neohumeralis | reverse complement strand
TTAAAGCAACTCACTATCGACTGCTAAATGTGTATATACAAGAAAATCGACTTTATATCTGAATATAAGATTGTCGAAATCTCCCAAATGCTCTGCCGTTATGGCTTTATGTCAGCTTCAGTAAGACGAAGAAGGTAAATTAACTTAAAGATGTTAAATTAATGATTTAAAGCAACTCAATATCGACTGCTTAATGTGTATATACAAGAAAATGGACTTTATACCTGAATATAAGATTGTCGAATTCTTCCAAATGCACTGCCGTTATGGCTTTATGTCAACTTCAGTAAGATGAAGAAAGTAAATTAACTTAAAGATGTTAAATTAATGATTTAAAGCAATTCAATATCGACTGCTAAATGTGTATATACAAGAAAATCGACTTTATACCTGAATATAAGATTGTCGAATTCTTCCAAATGCACTGCCGTTATGGCTTTATGTCAACTTCAGTAAGATGAAGAAGGTAAATTAACTTAAATATGTTAAATTAATGATTTAAAGCAACTCAATATCGACTGCTAAATGTGTATATACAAGAAAATCGACTTTATACCTGAATATAAGATTGTCGAATTCTTCCAAATGCACTGCCGTTATGGCTTTATGTCAACTTCAGTAAGATGAAAAAGGTAAATTAACTTAAATATGTTAAATTAATGATTTCATGCAACTCAATATCGACTGCTAAATGTGGACATACAAGAAAATCGACTTTATACCTGAATATAAGATTGTCGAATTCTTCCAAATGCTCTGCCGTTATGGCTTTATGTCAACTTCAGTAAGATGAAAAAGGTAAATTAACTTAATTATGTTAAATTAATGATTTAAGGCAATTCAATATCGGCTGCTAAATGTGTATATACAAGAAAATCGACTTTATACCTGAATATAAGATTGTCGAAATCTCCCAAATGCTCTGCCGTTATGGCTTTATGTCAGCTTCAGTAAGACGAAGAAGGTAAATTAACTTAAAGATGTTAAATTAATGATTTAAAGCAACTCAATATCGACTGCTTAATGTGTATATAAAAGAAAATGGACTTTATACCTGAATATAAGATTGTCGAATTCTTCCAAATGCACTGCCGTTATGGCTTTATGTCAACTTCAGTTAGCTGAAGAAGGTTTGTTATCTTAAATATGTTAAATTAATTATTTGAAGCAACTCAATGTCGATTCCTAAATGTGTATATTCAAGAAAATCGACTTTATACCTGAATATAAGATTGTCGAATTCTTCCAAATGCACTGCCGTTATGGCTTTATGTCAACTTCAGTAAGATGAAGAAGGTAAATTAACTTAAAGATGTTAAATTAATGATTTAAGCAACTCAATATCGACTGCTAAATGTGTATATACAAGAAAATCGACTTTTTACCTGAATATAAGATTATCGAATTCTTCCAAATGCACTGCCGTTATGGCTTTATGTCAACTTCAGTAAGATGAAGAAGGTAAATTAACTTAAATATGTTAAATTAATGATTTAAAGCAACTCAATATCGACTGCTAAATGTGTATATACAAGAAAATCGACTTTATACCTGAATATAAGATTGTCGAATTCTTCCAAATGCACTGCCGTTATGGCTTTATGTCAACTTCAGTAAGATGAAGAAAGTTTGTTATCTTAAATATGTTAAATAAATGATTTGAAGCAACTCAATATCGAATGCTGAATGTGTGTATTCAAGAAAATCGACTTTCCACTTGAACATAAGATTGTCGAATTCTTCCAAATACACTGCCGTTATTTCTTTATGTCAACTTCAGTAAGATGAAAAAGGTAAATTAACTTAATTATGTTAAATTAATGATTTAAGGCAATTCAATATCGGCTCCTAAATGTGTATATACAAGAAAATCGACTTTATACCTGAATATAAGATTGTCGAATTCTCCCAAATGCTCTGCCGTTATGGCTTTATGTCAACTTCAGTAAGATGAAAAAGGTAAATTAACTTAAAGATGTTAAATTAATGATTTAATGCAACTCAATATCGACTGCTAAATGTGTATATACAAGAAAATCGACTTTATACCTGAATATAAGATTGTCGAATTCTCCCAAATGCTCTGCCGTTATGGCTTTATGTCAGCTTCAGTAAGACGAAGAAGGTAAATTAACTTAAAGATGTTAAATTAATGATTTAAAGCAACTCAATATCGACTGCTTTGTGTGTATATAAAAGAAAATGGACTTTATACCTGAATATAAGATTGTCGAATTCTTCCAAATGCACTGCCGTTATGGCTTTATGTCAACTTCAGTTAGCTGAAGAAGGTTTGTTATCTTAAATATGTTAAATTAATGATTTGAAGCAACTCAATATCGATTGCTAAATGTGTATATTCAAGAAAATCGACTTTATACCTTAATATAAGATTGTGGAATTCTTCCAAATACACTGCCGTTATGGCTTTATGTCCACTTCAGTAAGATGAAAAAGGTAAATTAACTTAATTATGTTAAATTAATGATTTAAGGCAATTCAATATCGGCTGCTAAATGTGTATATACAAGAAAATCGACTTTATACCTGAATATAAGATTGTCGAATTCTTCCAAATGCTCTGCCGTTATGGCTTTATGTCAACTTCAGTAAGATGAAGAAGGTAAATTAACTTAAATATGTTAAATTAATGATTTAAAGCAACTCAATATCGACTGCTTAATGTGTATATACAAGAAAATGGACTTTATACCTGAATATAAGATTGTCGAATTCTTCCAAATGCACTGCCGTTATGGCTTTATGTCAACTTCAGTTAGCTGAAGAAGGTTTGTTATCTTAAATATGTTAAATTAATGATTTGAAGCAACTCAATATCGATTGCTGAATGTGTATATTCAAGAAAATCGACTTTATACTTGAACATAAGATTGTCGAATTCTTCCAAATACACTGCCGTTATGGCTTTATGTCAACTTCAGTAAGATGAAAAAGGTAAATTAACTTAAATATGTTAAATTAATGATTTAAGGCAATTCAATATCGGCTGCTAAATGTGTATATACAAGAAAATCGACTTTATACCTGAATATAAGATTGTCGAATTCTTCTCCAAATGCTCTGCCGTTATGGCTTTATGTCAACTTCAGTAAGATGAAAAAGGTAAATTAACTTAAAGATGTTAAATTAATGATTTAATGCAACTCAATATCGACTGCTAAATGTGTATATACAAGAAAATCGACTTTATACCTGAATATAAGATTGTCGAATTCTCCCAAATGCTCTGCCGTTATGGCTTTATGTCAGCTTCAGTAAGACGAAGAAGGTAAATTAACTTAAAGATGTTAAATTAATGATTTAAAGCAACTCAATATCGACTGCTTTGTGTGTATATAAAAGAAAATGGACTTTATACCTGAATATAAGATTGTCGAATTCTTCCAAATGCACTGCCGTTATGGCTTTATGTCAACTTCAGTTAGCTGAAGATGGTTTGTTATCTTA
>NW_026094160.1:0-1566 GCF_024586455.1 Bactrocera neohumeralis | reverse complement strand
ATCAAAAGTTGCAAAAAAACTTTACATATTTATGCTAATTAGCCTTTTGAGTTTTTGGGGTTTTAAAGGGTCGTATGATAACACGTAGGAACAATTTACAATTTAATTTAAAGGGGAAGTTTTTTAGCATAATTACAACGAACCCTTTTTGGTAAAAAAACTTTACATATTTAGCAATTTTGCCGTTTTAAAGTTATTGGAGTTGTCTAAGTCAAAAACGACATGAATTTTAACAATTTCAAAATTTAAAAATTTAAATAGAATGATTTTTAGTACATTAAAAAATCGAAAAATTGCGTAAAAATAAACTTTTATTTTTAAAAAAAGGTTTTGAGTTTTGAGTTTGATACCAAACGATTTTTTTGGGAAAAATTTTACAATTTTAAAATTTAAAAGGGGTAAAATCGATTTTTAGTACAAAACTTTAAGCAATCGATACCAAGTTGCGTAAAAATATGAACTTCACATATTTATGCTAATTAGCCGTTTTGAAGTTATTGGAGTTGTCGTAGAGTTGTCGTATATTCATAACGACAGTGTATTTGAATCTTAAATTAAGCGTAAAATATAACACATATTTATGTTAATTAGCCGTTTTGATGTTATTGGAGTTGTCATACAGTTGTCGTATAGCCATAGCGACCGTGTATTTGGAGCAATTTCATAACCTTTTATTAAGGTGTATAATCGATTTTTTAGTACATACATTAAGCAATCGATATCAAGTTGCGTAAAAATATGAACTTTACATATTTATGTTAATTACTTTTTGATGTTATTGGAGTTTAAGAGTTGTCAGCATACGACAGTGTATTTGGAAAATTTCACAATTTTAATTGGGGTAAAAAATCGTTTTTTTAACATTAATTGTACTATTTGGGAAAATTAAAATTTTTATTTATGCTAATTAGTTTTGAGATATTTAATTTTCGTATGGAATAACGATGTTTTTGGGAAAATTCAAAATTTTTAAATTAAGGGTAAAATCGTTTTTTTAAAATATCTTGAAACGTTTTCGTTGCGTAAAAAAAAAATTTTATAATTACCCGTTTTGAGTTATTGAGTTTTGTCGTATATCATAACGACATGATTTTGAACAATTTCCAAAAATTGGGTAGAACGATTTTTTAGTACATATTAAACCAAGTTGCGTAAAAATATGAATTTACATATTTAAAATTACCCGTTTTAAATTTTGAGGCGACGTATAGTCATAACAAAGAAATTTTGAAAATTTCACTCTTAATTAAGGCGTAAAAAAATGATTTTTAGTAATTTAATTAAAGCAATTCAATTTGGTAAAAATATAATTTTTAAAAAATTTAAAAATTTTAAAAGTTTTTTTAAGTTGCTAAGTTGTTTTAAAAAAAATTTTTAGCCAATTTAAAAAAACAACTCCAAAAAAATTTAAAACCAATTTACAAAAAATATAAAAATTTCCATATTTTACGCAATTGTACGTTGCTTAATTTTAATGAAAAAAATCATTTCCCTTTTTTAATTTAAGTTTGGAAATTTTTCAAAATTTCTGTTTTAGGGCTATCGACAACTCTAGACAACTCCAAT
>NW_026094159.1:0-4699 GCF_024586455.1 Bactrocera neohumeralis | reverse complement strand
TCACCAAGTCACCCCCTTTTACTAAGGGGGTTCCCTAAAAGGGCGCCGAATCGATTTCCCCCACGGCCCCGTGCCTCCTACGGGCCCATTTTTTATTCCAGCGAGTTTGGGGTTTTCTATTCAGTCAAATAAATCCAAGATGAATGATAGGGTTGCAAAGGGGGCCACCTTTTTTTTCCAGCCCAAATTTAAGGTTGGGCCCAAAAAAATCTTACCCGCATTTTTTGAAAAGACTGAGTAGTCTTTTTATTTTTTCACGCAATGCAAATTTTTTAAAAAATTTTTTAATAAATTTTTAAAACATTATCAACATATTTTTTAAAATTTCAAAAAAATATTTTAAATACTTTAGATACTCCAAATAAATTCCCCATTGTCCCTAAAACAGACTTTATGCAAAAAGGCAAATAAAAAAACATTTGCCCCCCAAGTGGGTTTCCCCAAAAGAAATAAAAGATAATTTTGGGTGCTAAATTTTTGGGTCGAATAAAACCAAACCACAGGTTTTTTTTTAAACCGGAAAAAATGGGAAATTTTTTAAAAATATATTGGGAGTTTTTTGGCTGGGATTGTTTTTTTGTTCGTCGCATTTTTAAAAAATTCCCGGTTTTGTATTCCGGGGGTCCCCGTCAAAATCGCAACCCCAACTGATTCCATTTTTTTTTCCAAAAAATTTTTCCTTATTTTTTTCTTTTCACAAATAACAAAAAATTCAAAAAAAAAAAACAAAGTTAGGGGAAAGCTTTCGTTTCTGTCATTTAACAATAGGGAACTGAAAAACACTTTTTTCCCCTTTTTTTATTTTAAAACAAAAGTAGGGAAACCGGGCTTTAAAAATTTTGGGGTTTGGGTTTTATAAATTTTAGGGGTTTAAATTTTAAAAACCCCCCAGAAGGGAAATTTCGTAATCGGGGAAGGGAAGTTTAACCCTTTTCCCCATGGTAGAAGTAAAAACCCACTGGAAAAAAAGGGACAGTTTGAAAAACCCCCTCATATGTGATCAAAAAATGCCAAATAGATTAGAAAAGGGGGGTTTATCCTTTTTAAGAAATACTTTTTAAATCAGCCTTTGGGGTTTTGAGGGGGTTTCCCTCCCAAAATTGGTTTTTTTAGGGGTCCAGAGTTTTAATTTCTTTGGGGGGAAATTATGGCTTTCCCGGCATTTATTTTTTTCCCCAAAAATTATTTTCCCTTAAAGTCTTTGTTTTGGGTTTTAAAATTTAAAGGGGAGTTTTTTGGTTGAGGCAAAATAAAGGATGTGTTTTTCCAGGGGGTTTTCCCAAAAGAGTTTAAACCACACTTTTTAAAGTTTTCCCAGTTTATTATGTTGATTTCCTTTTAAAAAAAATGTTTTTTAATGATAGCTTTTGGTTGGTTTTAAAAAAACCCCGGCCAAAACCCCCCTTTTGGCAATTTTTTTAAAAAAAATAGCGCCATGTCAAATACCGGCCAAGGTTCTTTTTTGGGTCAAGTCTGGCCATCCTTTCGCGCAGATAAAGGTTTTCTTAACACCAAAAAAAGAGCCCAACGGCGAAACCAATAAATTTTGGGAACCCAAAAACCCCTTGAGGGAAATTGTGTTCCACAAAAAATTTTTATTCAAAAAATTTAAAATTTTTTGTTGGAGACAAAGTTTCCAATTTTGCAAGGGTCATTAATAAGCCCGGTTTTATTTTTAAAAAATAGGCCCCCTGGTTTAACCCAAAAATTTTAAAGTTTAAAAAAATTTTTTGGGTTAAAAAAAATTTAGTTATCTCGCTTTTGGGTTCATTCCCCTAACCCTGGCCGCCCCCCGATGTCCGTTCGTTTGTAAGCCCCGCCAATTTCAAGATCTTCTACAAAAACCCTTTTTAAATTGGGTTGGGGGGCCTCGAGGGCGGATGAACTCATTCAGGTTTTTCTTTTCGATAATTCTTTTTTCCGCAGCAATATTTTGGGGTGTACACTGAAAATGTATTTAAAGATACGTCCCCCAGAGAAAAACCAGGAAAAACCGATCCATAGTTGGGAATATACGACTTCCGGGGCACGACGAGGCGAACGGGAGCCGAACCGAACCATTATTTTTATAATGAATTTGGGGTTTTGGAAAACGCTTACCAAAGTTAATCGTTCAAGAAAAAATCAAATTGAGATAATTTAAAACACCCGTCAAAAACATCAAGGGGAAAAAGGTTGCCCGGTTGACGAACATGAAGGAAAAAACAGCGGGCATAAAAATAATTTAAGCACTAAAAAATGATCGGTTGAAACTTCATTGTTTTTTCCCCCAGATTTTTCTAAGTTTGCCAGGGTTTTAACATCCAAAACGTCGGAGGACCTAGAAACATATGTATATAAATGAATAACCAAAAATTATAATTGCCAGCTAAAAAAGGAACTAGTCCATCATTTTTTAAGTATCAAAAATTTACAGGATTTTTTCCCTTATTTGTCGGAACCAGATACCGGGCCACGGAGATAAAATACCTGAAAGTATAAATTTACGAACGTTTTTTCGTGTAGTTCTATTAAAATAAACAAAAATTTTATAACATTAATACATTTACATAGGTTTTTAAGAAAAATTATAAATTATTATGTTTTTTCCCCCGAATAAAAAAAAATATTTTTTCCACTTCAAAAAAAGGACTTTGAACAAATCAAATGATATCATAAATTTTGAAAAAAAAAGTTTTTTAAAAAGAAATTCAGAAATTTAAAATTTTGCCTTCGTTAGTCTGTTACGCACGAAGTTTTTTTGATGCTCAACCCAAAATTTTCTAATATTTTTTGGAATAATGTAAAATTGCCCTTCTCTCTAAAAAAAATTATTCAAGTTTGCGGGTTTTTTGGTTTTTTGGAACGGTGATTGAGCGGTCGGCCGCGAGGGCCCCTTTTCAAAAGGTTGGGCCGGGATGTGGGGGTTTTTATTATTGAAAGATAAACGCCCCCAAGTTCCTATTTCCGCATTTTTTTCAAATTTTTCCAAGAATGTCAACTTTGAAGCATTGTGTTTCCCCATCGTTTTTAACTAATTACACCAAATTTTTTAAAAAAACCCCCAAACCATAAAGAAACATCCCCCACGCTGCCCGAAGATTGTTGAAAGGGGGTTTTTTGGATCCGAAGGTTTAACCCACTTTACGGGGTTTTTTTCCCCTTTTTCTCGAATTTAATTATCGGGCCAAATTACTTTTTTCTCAAAATGTGGTTTGGCATATTTAGATATTGTTTTGCAAACTCTAGTCCTTTTTTCTACTCGAAATGGAAAATATAGGTCGTTTTTGCGACATAGTTTTAAACCTAGATGTTCCATTCCCTTTGCATTGTACTAATGGAAACATCAAACCAAAACTTTGATCAACTTTCCGATAAAATTGCAGGTTTTCAGGGAGATTTTTCCGGCAAGTCGCTAGCGTGTATAGAAATTTTGATTTTGGGACCTCCACCGTATTGACCGCCGTTGTCTTTCCTCTTTTTTGAAGTATTCAAAATCTTTCTTGCCTCCGATGGAAATAATATTTCATATTTTTGATTTTTTTCACCCCCTTTCATCTTTCAATTAAAATTGTTTCCTTAAATTTTTTCGTATTTTTTAAAAAACAAAAAACAAATTTTAATAACGAAACATTAATGGGAAATTTATTAGACCGTGGGGTAATCCCCTTTTTTTTGACTTTTTTTTTATAAAAATTTTTATTTTAAATGAATTTTAAATATCAAGAGGATATCGGTGTTTAAAAATTTTTGGAAAAATTTTAAAAATCTGTCGGAGAAATGGCGGGTGAATAAGTGCTTTTTCACGAGGGAAAATTTTTCCATGTTTGGATCAATAAAACACAAAATCTATTTAAAAAAGTAGAATGGATCCCCTGAAAATTTAAAATGTTGATAAATAAAAAATAATTAACGTTTTTTTTTTTTTTATTTTTTACATACAGGTCATAACATCGTCCAAAGCAAAAAAAAAACCAGGGCCAGGGCAACAAAAAAAAAATTAACAAACTGAGAGTTCGAACGAATCAATCCGGGTTTAAAAAGTGTTTAAAGTTTCGAGTGCGTTAGAATCTGCTATCTTTCATCATTTCAACGATTGAAAGTGAAGTTATTGCGTTTTAAGTGTCAGTATGTTTGTGTTATCAGTGCGAAAATGAGCTTCGAACAAAGAGCCAACATTAAATTTTGTTTTAAAATTGGTAAAACTTTTACCGAAACGTTTCAATTGATAAAATAAGTTTTTGGCAATGATTGCCTATCCTGCAGCAGAGTGCACGGTTGGTTTCAACGTTTTCAAAGTGTTCGTGAGACATAAAAGTAAATGACGATTAACATGTGGGCCAATCAAAACCCGTGATCACCGGAAATTTCATCGAAACTGTGCGTGAATTCATCAAAAATCAGTCGAAATCATCATTGAAATTCATGGAAATGAAATTGAACATCTCCAAAACATCGATTTATCGCATTTTGACCGAACATTTGGGCTTAGGAAAGGTGTGTGGACGGTTTGTTCTGCACAAATTGACTGACGACTGCACCGTTCCAAATCCAACATTTGAAGGACGAGCTATTTGACCAAAATCTATTTTTAGCCATTAACCACTCCCCGGTATTCACCTAATATAGCCACCGTACGACTTCTTCCTTTTCGGAAAAATGCATTTGCCATGAAAGGAAAAAACGTTATGAATAGCCAGGTTACCCTACTAAAATTCCG
>NW_026094158.1:0-4984 GCF_024586455.1 Bactrocera neohumeralis | reverse complement strand
TTCTGCTTCAATGGATGTGTGGTGGGTGGGAAACTGCTGTCCTCAGGTGTGGTGTATGTGCCAGTGTTGCTTGTGAGTGGGGTGTTTTTGTGGTATAGTGCCAGTGTTGCTTGTGAGTGGGGTGTTGTGTGGTGTAGTGGCGCGTGAGGGGCGGGAAGTTTAACTCATTTAGCCAACGGAGTTCATGGGAAGCCATCCATGCTTGGCAAAAATAACTTTCCAAATTCTGCGTAAGGAAGAAGTGCGTCCAATAAATTATGGAGGAACTGGGGAAACAGCTAATGCCGGGGCCACCAGTTAAAGATGCTAAGTTGTTGAGGAAGGTATGTATATAACTGATATGCCATATATTTTGGTAAAATATTAAATTTTTATGATTTTTTAGGTTTTGTCAAAAATTTACAACGAAAGCTTTCCTTCAATAAGGGGCATCGAAGCAGCAAACTGCTGGAGGGCCCTACAACAAAAAAACTGATCACTGCGACGGACGAACCGAAGAAGCTGGATTTGAAGCTTGCATGGGGGTATAACAAATGTTTTTGCATTTGGAATTAACACAACTAGGCAAGCGACGTTATCGTTAATTGTGATAGCAGTGATGAGGAGGCAAACCCTTTTCCCAGCTCCTACCAGCCCCAACAGCTTCTACACAGTCGCTACTCAACAACAACAACGTCAACAGAAAGAACTCTACGCACACCGAGGAGAAAAAGTAAGAGCGACCTAAAAGTTGGAGTTACTTCAACAAACCATGAAGTCAGTATCATATTTTCAAAAAGGTTTAGACAGAAAGCTT
The DNA here is from genome assembly GCF_024586455.1 of Bactrocera neohumeralis. Classification (NCBI taxonomy): domain Eukaryota; kingdom Metazoa; phylum Arthropoda; class Insecta; order Diptera; family Tephritidae; genus Bactrocera; species Bactrocera neohumeralis. The sequence goes on along the minus strand of NW_026094158.1, from coordinate 4,188 downwards.
GAGAGGTTAGTAGCTGCACAAGAAAAAAATACTGGCACTCCAAACAATTGGTTGCTATTAAGATGGAAAAGCACCGCATCCAACAATCGACTCCGGAATTAGACCACGAAATAAAATTGGAACTCGAAGCCTTAAGAACAAAATTATTATAAGACTTCGTACATGAATGTACATATTTTTAGTTTTAAAACATTTAATGAATTATTTTTATTTAATAGAGCTTTATTTATTTTTTGAATTTTATTTATTTAGTATTAAAGAAATGTGATAAAAGCAACAAACGTGATGAAACGACTAATTAAAATTAAAATAAAAATTTTTGTATTTCAGTTTAGAAGGAAAAATTACAAGGTTATAGACATAGAGCATTTTTCAATTTCAATTTATTAAAGAATACTTTATTTGATCCCTTATTGTTTGGCCGATTGCGATGAGGCGGCTCGCTACCCCGGTGTCGATATCGGTTGTTTGATTAGAATCGCAATGTTGAGAGTCGTAACTTATTGTGTTATGACTCTCAAACGTTAGCAAATTTTATGTAATGACTCCCAAACGTTAGCAAATTTTCCCTTTTTGTGGGGTGATACCTTCCTGTCTTGCCATATCCTAAAATTCTCCAGCGTCCTTTAAAATTCCGATAGTACGTTCGACGATACATCTTGCCTTGGAATGAATTTCATTGAACATAGCTTCACTTGCACATCCGAATCGTTTCTGTATGGGAGTTATGCACCATAGTGACAAAGAACAATAGGTTCCTGACGGCCAAGGATGCAGGTAGGAACAGAGCCTGTATGTTGGTAAGGAATGAATTAACGGTATTTATTTTACCTAATTTCAGCAACGCTGGCGTAGTGACAGCGAAACTGTAATAATACTACCAATAATACTACTACCTACTTTTGTGACCGCAGGCAGGAGGAGGTTCTCGACCTCACCCTAGTCTCACAAGGGATTGCCTCCTGATCTCGAACTGAAGGTCCTCGATGATCACTCCTTTTCAGATCACAGGTATCGGTTTAGTTTAGGCGGAGAAGGTCCTAGAAATCTTTCAGAAGCCCTAGGAACACGGGATTGGGTGATGTCTTCAGCTCGGCGTGCAATGCTGCGCTGGAGATGTTCTGTCCACTGAAAACACCGAAGGGCAAAGGGAACCCTCTATGGTGGAATACGGAGCTCGCAGATATCAGGGCGTCATGTAGACGTTTATTCAACAGGGCCCCCAGAAGTGGATTATCTGATTACTGGGCTTTGTATAAAACAAGATTTTCAATATACAAGGAAAAGCTTCTGAAAAAGTGGAAGGCTGTCACGAGTCCTCTCGATTCAGGCGTATTCTCGCAAAACCCCCAGTATCCCTGTGGTATCTCAAGGACGCAAATGGGAAGTGGGCCCTCAGCAGTGAAAAAACACTTAAGATGCTTCTCGACGCTCACTTCCCGAGCAACACGTCGTCTGTAGGGGATCTCTCGGGGCGCTGCATGACGATTGCGCGGCCTTTGTCACATTCTGGATGAGCGACACTTGACGTAGGCCTGGTCCCCGGGACCAGACAGCATCATGCCAGCGCAGCTGCAACAGGCTGTTAAAGGTGCCATGGGCTGGTTGCCGCCTATCTATGCAAACTGCATCAGATTAGGCTGCATCCCGGGACTTGGAGACGAGTCAAGGTTACGTTCATCCCGAAGGCTGGCAGGGGCTCCCATGTCACGGCCAAGGTTTTCAGGCCAATCAGCCTCTCCTCCTTTCTGCTAAAGACTATGGAGAGGCTGATGGACTGGTATATAAGGGAGGCTCATTCCTGAGACTATCTGTCAGAGCACAACATGCTAATCGTAAAGGTAGGGTCAGTGGATACCCGCTTGCATATTATCGTGTCGTGGGTCGAGAAGCCACAGCCAAAGGACTTCGCTGTTGGGACCTTCCCTTGATATCGAGGAGCTTTCAAAATGTCCTGCCTGAGGCAATAGTAACAGCTCTTGACGGTCTTGGGGTTGATCGAAACAGAATGGTGCAGCGCGCGTGCGAGGCGCAGCGTTAGTAGGGAACACCACAAGGTGGGGTTCTCTCTCCTCTTCTACGGATCCTAGTCATTAACGAATTGCTCAAAAACTAGAGGATCGCGGCTGTCTGGTGATTGCTATGCAGACGATGTAGCACTTATGGTCAAAGGAAAGTTTCTTAGAACCGTGTACGAGTGGACACAGGGATATCTCAGCGTTGAACAAATGGGCGGTCGGAAGTGGACTCGCCATTAACTCAAATAAGACGGAAATGATCCTATTCAGCAGAAAAAATAAGATCCCGTTGGCACCGTTGCCGCAAACGGGAGGTATTCGCCTGCAACCGGCGGACACAGTGAAACATTTAGGGCTCATCCTGGATAAGAAGCTTTCATGGAAGCCGAACATCGAGGAGAGAGCAAAAAAGGCATCTATTGCCTTATACTGCTGTAGAGGAGCTATTGGCGAAAGATGGGGCCTCTCACCAAAGGGGGCCCTCTGGATCTATGACACCATAGTCAAGCCCATTTTGTTTTGTGGTGTCCTTATGTGGTGGAGAGCTTTAGGAAAGACCACACTTGCAAAGAAACTCGAAAGCTTTCAACGGGCTGCGCTAATCAGCATGTGCGATGCATTAAGATCCACCCCAACCGTGGCACTTAATGCAATTTTGAACATAACGCCGCCAGTGGACATTGCCGGTAGGTGCATATCCGCTAAGGTGGCTATCAGACTCAGAGAATCTGGATTCTCATCTGGACACTCGGATATCCTTAAAAACTTTGATCATCTAGATCATGGAGTCGCCAAATCGAACTCTGGCGGCTCCTTCTCTGCCCATATACCAGTGGGAAGAAGCTGTTGGAGGAGAGGGACAGCAAGTTTCTTCACGGATGGGTCAAACTTGGGGGAAGGTCGGTGGAGGGGTCTACTGTCGGGAGCTCTCCATAAATTCCTGTTTCAAGCTTCCCGACTACTGCAGTGTATTCCAGGCTGAGGTCGCAGCCATCGAGTTAGCAGCAAATTTGCTGCTACCGAGTGCATCCACCTTCAGAGAAGTGACCATTCACTCTGATAGCAGAGCGGCAATACTAGTCTTGAACTTATTCACAGTGCGTTCAGGTTGGTCGAAGAATGTCTAACGCCGCTATCTCTAGCAGCTAGAGTTTTTGTGATTAGACTTGTATGGGTGCCGGGCCACAGCGGAATTACAGGTAACTGCAAAGCTGATGAGTTAGCAAAGAAGGGCACCCTAGAATCATTATCGGTAGAATGGGAACGGATCGGTGCTCCTGTATCCTCTTGTGTTCTACTATTAGATTGCTGGGCCACGCGGATGCTTGTCCAACGCTGGGCCAGCATCGGTACTTGTGCGGTTGCAAAAGCCTTTTGTCCCAAGATGATAGATCGCAGGAGATCTAGTGATCTCTTAGACCTCAGCAAAGCTAACCTCTCATTAGTGGTGGGACTCCTGACAGGCCACTGCCCTATTGGCAAACACATGCGGCAAGGATGGGTATCTTACCGGATGCCGACTGTAGAAGCTGTTTGGAAAAGATGCAGGGGAAACAAGCCAGCACTCCTCTCTTGACTGTCACGCGTTTAGGAGGTCAAGACTTAGACACTTGGGGGCGCATACCTTCGACATCCCACCGAACTGGCGAATGTTGAAGTTAAGCGTCTGTGTAACTATGCATTGCTACAAAGCGCTTCGCCAATCTGTATGTATATTCAAGAAATATATTATAATAGCAACTTACTATCATAGCGTTGACACTATGGTAGCCTTTTCGTGGCTCGTGACACAACTTCGTTTCTATTTCTTTAAGCACAAGGGATGTCAACTTCTAAACAGGACTTTGACAAATCCCAATCAAATAGTCACTGCCTACACTGTGCTGGTATCCACCGCTAGCCAAAAGTGAGTGCGTGGTTGCTAATTGTAGCACTGAAGGTACTGCTCTGACGTCAGCTTGCGTAGACATATACAGTGGCTCACAGCTTATTTCGTGTAAGCAACAATTTTGATAATACTGATATGAAATTAATATTTTTTGCTCTGAACTAAATGAACGAATGATGCAATTATATTGATAATTTAGTTTTAAATACAAAACATGTAAACAAATTTACAAAATTAAATTCAAAGCCGCTTTTAGAGTTTGGACCTAGAAATGTTTTTTCT
>NW_026094157.1:0-4389 GCF_024586455.1 Bactrocera neohumeralis | reverse complement strand
AAAAAATCACATGGACACGGGCAAGATAAGGTGTTTTTTTTTAAATAAAATTTATATGAATTATAAAAAAATAGTTGTTTTTTGAATGAAAAAAGGTTAAATACAATTTGAGATTAGTATAATAAAATAAATATTCCGGGTATTGCACAGAACAACGAAAAAATTTAAAAAAAAACGATCAATTTCGTTTTTTTTAATGTAGTTTTCGGGTTTTACCCTGATTTTGTAAAAACTTGATGAATATTGAAAAAAACATTACCATATTACCATATGATTAGAAAAAGGGAGGAAATTTCTCTTGTTTTCCCCCGCAAAGATTCACGGCAACAATAATTATAGAGGCGTATATAGCGTATGCATAGGCAATAGCAAACAGTATATGGCAGATGCAGACTGTGAAGATAAGGCAATGCTGCCATACGGCGTGCGTAATGGCTCTCACTGTTATCACGATAAATGATACACCTTGCTGCAAGATGAGCGGAGCATTAGATTGCTTTTAATAAAGGTAATGCCACATAAATACAATACCTAAACCACCAATGAAATGGTCTTTAAATTTATTTATCGAAACACAAAAACAAAACGCACAATTTATCACGAAACCTTATGGTTTCAGTTTCTTTCACTCTTAGTGGCCATTGATTTCGTTTCATTTTATTTTCAAAATTAATTAATTTTTCCTTCTCTCAAGAGAAATAAAATATCACCAAAACGCACACATTTCTGCCAGTGTAGTCGTCTTTACTCGCCATCATCGCTTTGACCTGTCAACACGCATACATACAAACATCCATATCAATACTGTTGAGAGTACTTTTTCCAGAAGTGATACTTCTTATTTTCAGCTGGCAGCAGCGCAGCATCATAAATAGTTTGTCTACACTTGGTGCTTCGCTGTATATTTTCACTTGCCTATATATGTATTTACTGGCTTGTTGTTATTGTAGTAGTCATTCGCATTATCCTTGCACGACACAGGATATTAACCTCAGCACGTTAGTCGCGCTTACTGGGCAGATGTAGAGACATTTGTAGGCTCTCGGTAAATACATTTCCAAATAAGTACACACAGCGGGTAAGTCGTTGTTGACGATGCCGTAGCGTATTTGGTGGATATTGCTGCTAAACATTAGTTGTGCTGCCAATGCTTCATAAAAGGTCCTGCTGGCTGTGCACAGTTGCATAGTCGTGCACTTCAGCGTACTTTCGTTGGTATTGTTCCAATATAGAGATGAATATCTATATATGTATGTATGTATGCATATATACTTGTCTTCTTATTTATTGTTGTTGGTTGGTTTGTTCTATTTATTTTTAAGTGTTGTGTTTTTTAACATTTTTGGCATTTTCTGATTGCAGTTGCATATTTGTTCATATGTTTGTATCATATTTTTAGAGTCTTCTCTTATTTTTATGCATGCACTTAGGTTCCCAACTTATTTTTATTTAGTCAACATGAAAGACATCTCTGTTTTGTTGTTTTAATTCTTGGTATTGTTGCAGTTGCTGCGGCTGCGGCTGTCGTGTATTGGCTAGTGTTTTGGCACAGTTGTTTTTGCTTTTCAAGTACTATGTTAAGTGTCCTATTGCTACAAGCTAAGGATGCACATTTGTGTTGGAACTTAACATACATATGTACATATATTATATTTTGTAAGAATACACATTTGCTGTAATAAATTTGTATAAAATGGCGAAAAGTGGACACAACAATATTCAATCATTTCATCGTATTAACCTCTTTTTAATAAATTGAGGTTAAGTGTAGGTGAAACAATTAAGGAAGGGCTAAGTTCGGGTGTCACCGAACATTTTATATCGGGTGATTTTTTAAGAGCTTGATAACTTTTTTAAAAAAAAAAAACGCATAAAATTTTCAAAATCTCATCGGTTCTTTATTTGAAACGTTAGATTGGTTCATGACATTTACTTTTTGAAGATAATTTCATTTAAATGTTGACCGCGCTGTGTCCTAGGTGGTCCATTCGGAAAGTCCACTTTGGGCAACTTTTTCGAGCATTTCGGCCGGAATAGCCTGAATTTCTTTGGAAATGTTTGTCTCCAAAGCTGGAATAGTTTTTATTTAGTCTTTAACTTGAAAGACAAAAAATCTAAAGGCTTAAATCGTGTGATCTTGGTTGTTACGGTCCATTTTTTGAGATGAATTGTTCTCCGAAGCTTTTCCCCTCAAAATGGCTAGAATCGCGAGCTGTCGTGTAGCGCCATCTTGTTGAAACCACATGTCAACCAAGTTGTTGTTTTTTGGCAACAAAAAGTTTGTTAGCATCGAACGATAGCGATCGTTCACCGTAACGTTGTCCAACAGCATCTTTGAAAAATACGGTCCAATATCTAACAGCGTACAAAACCACACCAAACAGTGATTTTTCGGGATGTACATTTGAACGGCTTGGAACTTAACCCCAAATGTACATATATATTGTAGGAATATTCAACCAGAAATGAGCCTTGCTGTACAAAATTTGTCGATAAAAAGCGGGATTTTCGAAACTTTTCTAGGCCCATTCACTGAAAATTCGACGTTGTGGCAGATCGTTCGGCTTCAGTTCTTGCACGAGCTGTATTTTATACGGTTTTACACCAAGATCTTTGCGTAAAATCTTCCATGTGGGCGAATAACACAAACCCAATTGCTGCGAACGGCGACGAATCGACATTTCACGGTGAAGCCACAAGAAACAGACGCAATATTCATTTTACGCACTACGCATTCTCCAATAAAGCAAACTGATAAACTTGGTCACAATCGCATTAATTGTTTGCTCATTTCGATTATACGTCATTTAACCGAACACTATTTTTCATAAAATTCACCGTAAGCGTTTTGTAGTAAGTTTTATTGAAATGTCAAAGCTACTCATCATTTTGACACTACGTCTGGTTCCTAATTTCAGTTTACATATTTGTGTAAAGTTTTATTCCGCTATAACGTAGTATTATTATACAGAGAAGGCATCAGATGGAATTCAAAATAGCGTTATATTGAAAGAAGGCGTGGTTGTGAACCGATTTCACCTATATTTCGTACATGTCATCAGGGTGTTAAGAAAATATTATATACCAAATTTCATTGAAATCGGTCTAGAAGTTCCTGAGATATGGTTTTTGTCCATATGGGCGAGGCCACGCCCATTTCAATTTAAAAAAAAAGCCAGGGTGTAGCTTCCTTCTGCAATTTCTTCCGTAAAATTTAGTGTTTCTGACGTTTTTTGTTAGTCCGTTAACGCACTTTTAGTGATTTTCAACATAACCTTTGTATGGGAGGTGGGCGTGGTTATTATCCGATTTCTTCCATTTTTTGAACTGTATATGGAAATGCCTGAAGAAAACGACTCTGTAGAGTTTGGCTGACATAGCTATAGTAGTTTCGAGATACGTACAAAAACTTAGTAGGCGCGGGACCACGCCCACTTTTCCAAAAAAATTACGTCCAAATATGCCCCTTTAATCCCTTGTGCCAAATTTCACTTTATTTATTTATGGCTTAGTTATGACACTTTATAGGTTTTCGGTTTCCGCCATTTTGTGGGCGTGGCAGTGGGCCGATTTTGCCCATCTTCGAACTTAACCTTCTTATGGAGCCAAGGAATACGTACCAAGTTTCATCATGATATCTCACTTTTTACTCAAGTTACAGCTTGCACGGACGGACGGACAGATGGACGGACAGACAGACATTCAACTCTACTCGTCACCCTGCTCACTTTGGTATATATAACCCTATATCTGACTCTTTTAGTTTTAGGACTTACAAACAACCGTTATGTGAACAAAACTATAATACTCTCCTTAGCAACATTGTTGCGAGAGTATAAAAAAAGTTTCTGGCATTTGCTTTCCGAGTTTCTCTTAACAATGAATGGTTTCGACTCGGAAAAATATAATTTAGATTGGCTTTTGATACATTCACCTTGAAAAGTGTACTGCGTTCTACTCTCGACTTGGTTTTTCATACATATTGGTAGGAGTTCCTATTTTATAAGTTTGTTGAGTTTTATCGGCCATTTTTATGTTCGATAAATACAATTAGTAGATGCGTGGAATACTTCGATATAATTTTTTAAGGCGGCCTATGATTTTCGAAAAATCTAAAAATTAATTGGCTTACCCATTTTACATTTTAGAATCTAGAAACATAATTCAATGGGTAGCATAGTGAAAGATATTTATTGATATTTCTAATACATGAACAGGCAGTTTGTCACGAAGTTTATAAGACCCCTAAGCAAACGTCGGGGATCCCATAAAATGTATGTACATAAAATTATAAGCGTGACGAAATTAGTTGATTTAGTCATGTCTGTCTATAAGTTTGTCCGCCTGTCTGTTTATACGCGATGAAATGAGCAGCATCTTGAAGAGAAG
>NW_026094156.1:0-5024 GCF_024586455.1 Bactrocera neohumeralis | reverse complement strand
AGACCGGGTTTTACTCATACCAGTGTACCGTTTTTGTTTAAATAGATAAATTTGTGCGAAAACTTGATAGCTAGGCGCAATATAACCATATCAGATTTTCGAACAGCCGCCTGACTTTACTCTATATGATTGATTTCTTTAGCATGGGGCATGGTAATAATAGTGGTATTGGGAAAAAATAAACTTACACTTCATATAATGATTTTCTTTTTTCTAAGTCATGTATGAGTTAATGTATATGGTATATGTATACATAAAATTGTTTGGCTTTCGATGCTCTGGTTGACATTTTACACCTTAAACTATTATTCTGGCCTGATTCTTGTACGTTGCAAAGTGTTGAAGTGATTCCGTGTTCCCCAGAGATAAAACAAAAAAAAAAAAACAAAAAACGGCGTTTAAAATAGTTTAATTTTACCAAAATTTTTGTGGAAAACTCATTTAAAGATTTGCATTTGCGTATATATGTATATATGGCATAAAAAATTTAATGTCGAAATTTTCGTTTTATGTTCTCTTAAAGTTAGGGTAGTCACAATTTTCAAAATATTTTTTTTTACATTTTCGTTAAATGTAATATCTTGAAAGTATTCTCTGAAAATTTCACCCAATCATCCGATAATTAATTTTTGAGCTATTCGACAAATAACAAAGAGAGCTCGGGCACTTCAAAGCGCTAGTGTGAAACTTTAAACGCGTTTTTTCAAAACTATGTGTTTTGAACTGGTGACAACTATAACTCGAAAACCGCTCTGTAGATTTTAATGAAATTTATACAGCTTTTAGAATACATAATAAACTCGGGCCTGATCGAAGGATTTTAATTTTTTTCGAAAATTTTGATTTTTAAGACCAATTAACTGTTGATTTTTTCAAAAATTTAGAAAAAATTTCCTGAGGCGCCATTTTGTTAATTTGAAAAAGAAGATTCTTCTATCAGGCCCAAGTTTATCTATTTATAAACTAATTTTTTTGTCCGATTGATTCTAGATGAATCTCCAAGGACTTATGGTTGTCACCGCAAGTACCCTTTTTTGGAACAGGGTCAACACAAACAACTATAACTTTGGAAATTAAATCTTTTTTGTTTTGAAATTTTCGTGACTTCAAGTCAACACATCCTATAATAATGCCATATTACTACTTTTGTAAAATTACATGATTTAATAGCAAAAAAAATTCTGAAAACTCCAATTTTTTTGTGCCTCTAACTACCCCTTTAAACGGTTCTCTCATTTTTAAATCAATATAAATGTGATAGCGTATAAAATCACTGTGAGGAGAGTTTTTCTGAGCTATTCATTACCGATATTTTAACAAGCTTTCATTTTGAGTTGATTAAAAATGTTTTTCTATATACAAGTAGAACGTGGAAATTCATCTGGATTTTTTCAGATGCCCAGATCTTTATTTGACATCAATCATCCCTATTAAAGATTGGCATTGATGCTAAAAATGGCAACTTGTCCATTAAATACATTAAAGGCATTTGAAGTATAAAATTTGTACCATATATCACCATTCACTTAAATATATTACATATATATTACTTTACAACTTAATTAATTCAGTTAGTCTCGAAGATCGAAATGGTAAGTCTAAGGGATGTGTAGCCTTTGCAGTCAGCATGAGTTTCTTCACTGTTGAACTGTAGGTTAATGGCGTGTATGTTGGGGTGACAGCTTAGGCGATTGAGATATCTTGAAATAAATTTCTAAATCTCTGCACTTTATCATATTTATTTCATAGCCTTGGTTATTACACAATGTAGTAGTAAAAATTTTTATTTCGAAAGGAACTACAACTAGGAGCTCCTCTCAAAACGTGGAGCGGTGACCACTTTGAACTGTACTCTCAGAAATAAAAAAACTAACCGATTTTGTTTAAGAAGTGAGGGAATGAGCAACCAAAATTTTTAACAAAATGGCGTTTTTTTTCGAAAAAATGGATTTTTGACCAAAATTTCAGCCTTAGAAAACACCATTTGAGAAAAACGCGTTTAAAGTTTGATCTTTGCGTGTAAGTTCGAAAATATTTTCTTGGATCGATATAACATTTTCTGTGTGTATTCTGTACAATATATGTACATTTAAAAATAAAAATGAAAATTCTAAGTATATAACCCTTTTAAATAGGCGAATTTTGGGATACAAGATGTCAACCTAAGAATTTTCTATATATGATATTAAACCAATTTTCATCACATTTGCGTGAAAGAATAAGAAATTACACACTTAAAATAGGAGATGTTTAAGATAACTCTGTTATTTCCCATATTCATGCACTCAATTATAAACCATAATTCAGTGTATTAAAACCGCGAAGAAGAAACAAAAGCAAACAATAAACAATTACTACTTGTCAACTTCTGAAGCAGGTGGAGCGTAGGCTGAACTCACTACTGCATCGTAAATTATAACGCGTCTCATGCATATTTGCTTTGGCAAAGATTAATGAGTACGATTTGAAATTCGTTTCGGACATAACACTTAACCAAACTAAATTTATTGACTGTAGCTCTATTTAATTGTTCGCAAGGTCACTCAAAGCCAAAGTGTGATTTATTTGTATTCCCACTAAGAGTGTATGTGTTCGTGTCTTTGCTAATCGATTGGCGGGCAATCAAATAGTAATTGAAGATTGGTAAACAGTCGCTTCGAGGGCTTGGCATTTTCTACTCGCAGCCATTCACTTTTACTCAGTAATTCAGTTTCTTCAAAGTGAATTTGATAACAATGCCTTTATATATATATACCTTTTCCAACCTAATTATGTTTGTATGAGTGAGTATATCAGTTGTTTGTGCTCAATACTTTTTGTCAAGAAAACGTCTATTAAAACAATCAGCAAGGTAATGTCTACAGATTTGTGTAAAAGTTTCTGCCTGCTGAGGGTCACCCACTGCGAGAAAATTACTTTTTCCATATTTTTATATTACAACAAAATTGTGTGCACAGTTGGCTGATAGCATTACACATTAATCTGTATATTTGTATATACCAATCGATAAATCTGCAATCAACAAAGCTACAAATGAGTTTGCATCTTAAGTCTTTCGTTTAGCAGCTTTTTATTTGAGTTTATTTGTATTTACGCCATTTGTTTTAATTTTTTTGCCTTCGCTTTCGACGTGATTTGGGGAATAACAATGACCAGTGGTCACGCGTGTAGCGGCAGATTTTAATTCATTTTTTTTATTCATTTTTAATTTTGTTAATTTTTACAAAAATTTTAATTTTGTTAATTTACGGCTGCAGGTAAGCGGTTATATGGGTGACCGTAATATGGGCAATTTGTGCAGGTTATGTTTCGAATGTGTGTTTTGATGAAAGATTCGATTAAAGAGCACGCGAAAAGTAACTTATTTTAGTTTATACTCTTGGCTTTATTTTTATTTTTAGTTCGTTAAATTATGTTTACTAATTATGAATGGGGGTATGCAAGAAGATGTCCAAAAGTCTGAAAGAAAAACACAGCTAAAAGGTGCGACGCATATTCAGATTTGATTTTTTCATTTATTTAGTTCTTTTATAGTATATAGATATATATATATATAAATAATTTTGAAGATTTGCGCTGACCTTTTAAAAAAGATTTCTGTAATTCTATATATGTGCTTTGTGGTTCATTCTTGTCGCTGCATAAATTATAGGCGTTCAAGTTCACGTACGATGTTTATGCAAAATATCTGAATGATGTCAAATAAAAGCCTTATTTCTATATATAGTACGTTATACAAAAATTATAAGAATTCTTTTGAATTTGAATTGTTTATATTGGCAGTTTCTAATTCAAGTTCATGCAGATTATTGACAGATTTTATTTATGGTGACGATTATGGAGTTAATTTAAAGTTAAAAACAAGTAAGGAAGGGCTAAGTTCGGGTGTCACCGAATATTTTATACTCTCGCATGATAAAGTGATACCGAAATACCGTTATTAGTTTTGGTGAGAGTATAAAAATGATGCTCTCGAATTACATGAAAATATCTGGAGAGATTTACCGATATTTTCTTTTTGAGAGTGAAAAATTAGGTTAGGTTTAGGTTAGGTTAGTACTGAGTTCTTCGTGTTCGATATCAGGGACCTTGAAAAGTTATAGTCCGATCACGACAATTTTTCCACAAGGGATACCTCAGCTCAAATACCGTATTTGTGTAAAGTTTTATTCCGCTATCATCATTGGTTCCTAATGTATATATTATACAGAAAAGGCATCAAATGGAATTCAAAATAGCGTTATATTGAAAGAAGGCGTAGTTGTGAACCGATTTCATATTTCGTACATGTCATCAGGATGTTAAGAAAATATTATATACCGAATTTCATTGAAATCGGTCGAGTAGTTCCTGAGATATGGTTTTTGGTCCATAAGTGGGCGAGGCCACGCCCATTTTCAATTAAAAAAAAAAAAAGCCTGGGTGCAGCTTCCTTCTGCCATTTCTTCTGTAAAATTTTTTGTGTTTCTAACGTTTCTGTTAGTCGGTTAACGCACTTTTAGTGATTTTCAACATAACCTTTGTATGGGAGGTGGGCGGGTTATTATCCGATTTCTTCCATTTTTGAACTGGTATATGAAATGCCTGGGAAACGACTCCATAAAGTTTGGTTGACATAGCTGTAGTAGTTTCCGAGATATGTACAAAAAACTTAGTAGGGGGCGAGGCCACGCCCACTTTTCCAAAAAAATTACGTTCAAATATGCCCCTTCCTAATGCGATCCTTTGTGTCAAATTTCACTTTAATATCTTTATTTATGGCTTAGTTATGACACTTATAGGTTTTCTGTTTTCACATTTTGTATGGCAGTATTTGATTTGACCTTTAACTTCAACCTCTTTATGGAGCCAAGAATGCGTACCAAGTTTCATCATTACATTATCTCAATTTCACTGCCACAGCTTGCACGGACGGACGGACAGACGGACGGACGGACAGACAGACATCCGGATTTCAACTCTACTCGTCACCCTGATCACTTTGGTATATATAACCCTATATCTGACTCTTTTAGTTTTAGGAC
>NW_026094155.1:0-4690 GCF_024586455.1 Bactrocera neohumeralis | reverse complement strand
CCTGTTTCGAGTCATTACCCTTGTCTGAGCCTAGATGCATCAGTTTTAAAAGCACCAAGATATATCGAAATTAAAAATCTTGAGCTGAGAAAAGACGGCGATGAATGGGGCCGGAGCCTTTAAGAGGCAAGTTTAAAAATAGTGATACCGGCAGAGCTGGAATGTGCCTGCACGGAAAAAAAAATCCACGTTGATTTTGCCCTTAAAATTCCAAATTTTTCAAAATTAAAGTTTCAAAATTTAATTTATGTATATCCAGATTTCAAGATCCATTTGTAAGTTCAGAGAATAAGAATAAAAATAAAATTCTTAAGAAGTCAAAGTATTCATACTGGTAATCAAAACAACGTTTTTGCTATACGACTATTAAGTCAAGCTGTCAACTAGTGAAGATATTATATTCTAAATAAAACTATCAAGCTGTCTTCGAAACTGAGAAAATCTGAGTGAACTTTTTGCCTACGTCACAATTTTCCCTGATTTTAGATAGTTCATACAAAATGGTAAATTTGCAATCGACAACTAATACAAAAGACAAATGAAGAAGAACTGTTTGAACGACCTTCTTTTATTTCCACGTTCCTCTTTAATATATGAAGCACTTCTATGCACAAAAGCCGAAACTTAACAAATCGGCATCGTCACGGATGATTCTACGAATATCCTGCACATCCTCAGAGAAGAAAGATGACTTCAACGAATGAAGAACTGTTTCAACTAAAGAGCTCCTCCTCTTGGCAAGACAATTTCTTCAATCGAAAATGACTACTTAGCTCGAATTGGATAAAATACTGAGCAAAAAAATACTTTACTAGTTTCATCACCTTCACTCTTAAACGATTAAATGTAAATTTATTTCAATGAAAAATTCCGTTAAATACTTCAATTAATGATCTTTACCATCAATCCACTGAAACTCTCTGACAGCCTTTTGCACTACTATTAAGCACCACAGGAGGATATACGTCTGGGAACTAAGCAATGCGTGTCTGAAGATTAATGTGCGTTCACTAGTTAGTGTACACGAACGCATTTTCGTGGAATGCAACTGGCAAAAGCTCGGCAATCAAAGTGGTAGTGCTGCCGAACGCTTGACTGTAGCGAAATGAAAAGGTAGTAAATGAAAGAGAGAGAGTCAGAAACCGGATGAATGCGAGCGAGAAAATAGTAGCAAGAAAAAGAAAAACAAGAAAACAATGATTATTCGCCTCGTTCTGTACGGGATCTATAATACCCTTCATAAGTAAAAATATTCCTTATATAATATAAGCTAGTGATCCATGTGAAAAAACTCCTCAGAGAGGGAACTTAGCAATAACATGTTATGCCCATCTCCTGAAGGTGTATCATCACATCAGAAAGTTTTCTATACGAATACTTAAATCGGATTGTTCAGTTTGCATGGAAGCTATATCATACAGTCAAATATCGACAGTTCCGACAAATGAACAGTTTAGAGATAATAGACTGTTCTAAATTTCAAATGATAACTGAAACTGGAGCTAGTCACGCATATAATGACAGACAGAAAGGCATGGCTAAATCGTCACAGATCGTTACGCTGATCATTTATATCGTATATATACTTTATAGAACCTCCGACTTTTTCTATGGATGTTAAATTCCTCCATGTAGGGGTAGTAATTTGTTGTATATTGTTGTAATTTGGGACCGTAAAGTCATACTGTGACTAAATTGAAAGAAGAGAGTGAAAATATCCATGACGGTGTATACTGTGTAACATATATATGTATATATTTTCCATTTCATTTTAACCGCACCTCAGCTTACTGGGCAAGGCAAAATTTTGTTAAAAAAAGTCTTTATGTAATATAACGTTCTTCACACCATATACTTCGGTATTACGAAGTAGGCGTAGTCGAATTAATTTTTATCAGCGTCGGCATCAAGCGTATGCCGCCGCATTATGAGCGCATCACCAACGACAGCAATGCCAGAGCAGCACTCGCATTATCTGGCAGTGGCTCTATTGCTAGTACCACAAACAGTAGCTAGCTTCAAGTCACATCTGCCCGTTACTACTCGCTATTTGTTTCAGGGTCTGTATGTAAAGTCGCCGCATTTCATCGCGCGTCAGCATCCGTCGCATACGAGGTGTGTTCAAAAAAGTATCGCGAAATTTTTGCTGACAGTTTTTCTGATTGCAGGGGCGTGATGTATACGAGTTCTCGCCACAGGGAAGAACGTGGTCAATAAGGAATATTACCTGTGTTATGCGGAATGCAGAAGCAATCCACAGAAACGTTTCTTTGATTTGTAAAGAACAAAAATTGGCTTTTGCACCACGATAACGCCCCTGCTCACACATCGTTGCTTGTGCGCGACTTTTTGGCCCAAAAACACACACTAATGATGCCGCAGCCACCGTATTCCCCCAGATCTGGCCCTGTGACTTTTTTTTTTTTTTAAAGGATTTTGAACAAAAAACAATATTTTTCGTGACTTTTTTGAAGTTCGACATTTTTTTATGAAATTTGTTATATTTGGTAGGACGATAGCTTAAGAGAAAACAACTGAATAATAATCCATTTGATTTTTTTTATTTCAGACAACATGAACAGCTATCACCATGACTATAATCAGTTTTTGTTGGGGGATTACTTTGATTTAAAAAAATAATATATTAAAAAAATGTAAAAACGAAAAAAATTTTTTTGTACATTTCAAATACAAATAAAAATATATTAAAATTAAAATGATTAATTTTGTTGTGCATAAAAAAAAATTCTCCTAAAGTGGTAAAATGTATGCATTCACATGGAGAGTACCTCAAATATTTCGGATTTTTTTTTTTGAAAAATTTCAGAAAAATCCTTTCAGAACGATCACCGCATAAAATAATTCGGTGTCGCAGCAATGTATCACTCGATTTCTGAAAGAAAAATTAATTGCAAAAAGGACGAAAAAGCCTCCAAGATGAAATGGGAAATAAATCTGCTCGCCGGCACGGGTTATTATCAATATTAAGAGCTCATATGGGTTTCATAATTTTTTTTAGGGCATTTACTAAAGATTTGAGGGCGCTGCAGACTCAAAAATAACTTTGGGAAATAACGGACACCCTAATATATATATATATATATACATATATATGGATATTACCACTATATATAGTATAATGTAAGGAACTTTTTAGTTTCTTCTGAATTGATCTTGCTTCTCTCCATTGTATGGCTTCCAGAAAAAGAGGGTTTTATCATTTCAACTCATATAAAGATTTAAGGTATCTTACAGAAAATATCCTGAACCCACAGTTGTTAGAGAATTTAACTGAGTGAATGGTACAGTACTTTCAACACTAAGCTTCACACCATCAAATTCCATTGTACTTTTTAACATAGTTGGAATAGTTGAGCTCATTCAAAAATAGCAGGCGTCTCATATGACTACAGGTGAAATTCAGCCAATATCTACTTTACAAATGAGAGTAGAAGATTTCTTTCTATATTTACGACTGATTGTACTTCTATGAAGTTTTTCAACTCAATGCGATCTGTTTTACGTTCTAACAGATCTATAAATATATTTTTTTGGTTCTGAAGAAATTAAATATTTTGTAACTCTGAGTTTTAGCTTCATTTATGTCTGTGGACCCTGAACCTGACAGATATTCATGTAATTTAGAAAGAAAGTTGGTAGTTTAACTACAGGCTAAAAAATGCGGACTCACTCTTGCAAAAGGTGCCACTTTGACTGAGTAGTTAATTGAAAACTAAGCACCATCTCAACGAACACAGACTACACTTTATAAGTCCTCATTAATCCCGTCCAGCTATCGTGCGGATGCATGAACAACGACCACATCTGATGAGTCGACCTTGAGCAAGCTTCGAGAGAAAAGTCTTTTGCGTATTGGCAACGGCGAATAAGGCAGTCGATGGAACGACGAGCTATACGAAATATACGACTACTTGGAAAAGTTTAGGAATCAAGATGGATGAGAGCATTGAAAACTATTTGATTCAGTAACCGCTTTGTAGAAGTAGAAAGAAAAGAAGACCTCCAAACCATTGGAGAAGATCAGATGGCGAAGAACTTGACTGGCACTTGGTATATCTAGTTAGCGGCAAAAAGCGAGGTCCTGATATAATCGGAACTCACATGTATAACAACAGACCACCGGATCAAATTGGATCAAGAATTCTTTATTGATTGCATAAATTAGGACTTATCTTGCACTTGTCCTTCTGTCGCTGCCGCGTTCTGTCTTCACTACTATAAGTGAGAAATAGCTACCCACGTCACGTAGTGTGTTGTTAACATTCTTCTTCTTCTTCTTCTTAATTGGCGTAGACACCGCTTACGCGATTATAGCCGAGTTAACAACAGCGCGCCAGTCGTTTCTTCTTTTCGCTACGTGGCGCCAATTGGATATTCCAAGCGTAGCCAGGTCCTTCTCCACCTGGTCCTTCCAACGCAGTGGAGGTCTTCCTCTTCCTCTGCTTCCCCCGGCGGGTACTGCGTTGAATACTTTCAGAGCTGGCGTGTCGGTGTCCATTCGACAACATGACCTTAGCCAGTGTAGCCGCTGTCTTTAATTCGCTTGAAATGTGTCAATGTCGTCGTATATCCTTGCTATCTCTCCGTACAATTCATTGTTCCATTAAATGCGATATTCAAGCGTAATAATGTGCAAATGACCATAAATCTTTCTGCAGAATTTTTCTCC
>NW_026094154.1:0-4881 GCF_024586455.1 Bactrocera neohumeralis | reverse complement strand
CCCGCGCAAAAGATGTTTAATGGCTCCCCCATTTTTTCACCCCGGGAGGCTTTTTTTTCGTTATATGGCTTTCCCTAGTGTACTGGCATCCCTCCAATTAGACAGTGACCTTTTAGCACTCACTAAAAAGTTCTTATATCATTCCTTTAAATTTTAATATTCAGGATGGGCGGCTCATGTTCCGTTCGTTTGCCTGCTTGTTGAGAAAGTCAGGTAATGTTTCTTCTGTGACTCACCTATATTTGTCGATTAAATATACACCTGTACTTACTGGTGTATAAATTTCCTCTTTTACGGAGTCTATTTGTAGAGGGAGGTGCCTGTTCTGGTTAGTTCATCTGCTTCACAGTTCCCAATCTGGAATCTATTGCAGGTTGATCGTGACATGAAGGATGCTACAAACAGATCAAGGCATTCCTTCACTATCTTAAACGAGACACTTTGAGACTTTTGTGAGATAAAAGTCTGCTCACTATCTGTATATACAGGGTTACCCACTCGAAGGTGTTACCTATTCAAACGACTATAATTTTTTAGTTTGATAATATTTTTATTGATTCCAATGACAAAAATGTATGAAAATAATCAAATTTAGAATCCATTCCACTTTAGCTCGATATGGCCACCTTTGCCTTGACTATGGCCCTCAAACGGTCAAAAAACAGGTTGCATGCTGCACGAATGTGAGCTTGTGGTATTTTGGCCATTCACGTACAATCGCTTTCTTGGCGCATCCATACTGGTGTATTTTTTAGTCCGCACCTTGCTCTCTAAAATGGACCAGATGGAAAAGTCCATCGGTTGCGTCTGGTGAATTCGAAAGCCATTGTGTCGACGAAATGAAGCGTGGAACATGATTTTTAACCACTCTTGGTTAATTCTCACTTTATGTGGACGGCGCCGAGTCTTGTTGGAACGTCCATTCTTTCCGGCCGAAGTGTTTACGTGCCCACGGCTCTAAAGCCACCTTCCCAAAATATTTCGATAATAATCGCATTTACTTTGACGCAGGCTCGATGAAAACGACTGGAGGCGCCCATCAGCGGTCACGGCAGCCCATACCATCTTGCGATGGGAAATTACCGTTGGCCATTCGTGGCTTAAATTCTCGTACGTGCGTGCGGTCAAGGAAACACGGTCATTTTGAGAGTGTATGAATTGCTCAATAGGGAAATTCTTCTCATCAGAAAACACAATGTTCGGAAATTCGCCACGTTCGTGCAAGTGTAACAACTCCTTCGCTCTTTCGAAGTCTAACTTTTTTTGCTGCGGTGTAAGATTGTCCTTTTTGGAACTTGTAGGCTTGACCTTTAGCTCATTTTCAACAGTCGTTGCATTGAACTTTGCGAAATTTTCAGCTCTTTAGCCATTTGATTGCCACTTCGACGTTGATTTCGTTCAAGTCGAGCCTTCACTTTTCGAATCATCTCAGGTGATGTTACTGTTTTCTTATGACCACCTCCATGGCGTTTTGCGATGCTGCCAGTATCATTGTAACGATTTATAGTGCGATACACAAACATTTTGTTCACTTCGAGATGTTTTAGCTGACGAACAATTGCTGCTTGTGATTTTTCAGCCAAATATAAAGCAATCACACTATTACGTTTAAATTCCATCACGTATAACTTTTTTTTCACACGACACAGACTAAAATGTTTTTGTACGCTTGTAAACAATGGAATGATTTGTTATTGGTGTAAATTTAAGCGCGCTGTCATTAATAGTGTGGTAGTTATAGCAGTTTGAATTTGGTAACACTTCGAGTGGGTAACCCTGTAGCAGTATGTAATAGTCTTTGCTGTGAGCGTACTCTTTGTCAGAACAAGAAGGCTTTCTCTAATCGCTGAGATCTTCGCTTGCAAGACACTGCAGTGGTCTGGAACGGAATACGATTTTGCATCTAGTTTTGCAAATAATACACTACTTCTCACTTTGTTTTCTAGTTTGGAATCATCTAAATATGAAAAACTGCTTATTGCTGTGCCCCTATTCATCTCGTCCCTTTCTTACTCTACTCTGAAAGGAAGGTATTACCTGGGACGTATTTAAATTCAGCTCTATAGAATTTCGAAAAATCGTTTTATTAGGAAAAACAGGAACTTTTAAGAATCATAGAATGTCCCTTGTTACTGCGACTAATAGGTAATATTTATTTAATCTAAGAGCTGACTTCGCTCGCATTCGCAAACAAGTCTGTTGGCTGGCTTGGCGTTGTACTGAGCTCCACCGATATAGAAACTGGTTGCTATTTGTATACTTTCCATACGTTTTACGGCGTATTTCTTTTTCGTTACTAGCCCATCATACCTTGTATTTACCGTAAGTCATAATCGGTCTTTTTACTGCTTTAGCTGCTTTCTTTCCAGTTTGATTTCCATGAAAGCTTCCTGTCTAAAATTTGTCCTAATTAGTTTGCCTTATCTCCTTGTATTTCCTTGTGAACATTACTAGCTCCACTTTGGTCATCGAGAAATATCATTGAAAATTGTCTGCAGAAGGTTTGCGTGGGTATTAAAGTATTTACCTCTAACGAACCGTCTTCTTTTTCCAGATCCACAAAGCATTTTGTTCATTATTAGGATCCAGAGATCTTATCTTTAAGGACAT
This sequence comes from Bactrocera neohumeralis, assembly GCF_024586455.1. Lineage (NCBI taxonomy): Eukaryota > Metazoa > Arthropoda > Insecta > Diptera > Tephritidae > Bactrocera > Bactrocera neohumeralis. Next base: position 2,271 of record NW_026094154.1, on the reverse strand, counting down.
TAACATAGTTTGCAGAAAAAACTAACTAAGGGATGCGAAGGGATTATAGAGTTCAGGCGTTCTGAGACTATATTTCCCTAATTTGTTTATTATGGTATAAAATAAATCCGTATGTGCCGCACATAAACAGTTTACGCAGAATAGTCATTTTAATTTTAAGTAAATTTGATAATAAAAAATGAGTAAAAACTTTAGAACAGGCGACGTTTTTGATAAAATAGTAAACCTTATATTTAAAATTAAATTTTTGCAAAATAAATATAAAATTCTTTTATTTGAATGAAGTCGACGTCAAATGGCAAAATAAACACACGATAGTTCGCAAATTTTGAACGACGCGTGTCACATATGTTTATCCATCTAAATACATGCTTATGCAGCCAGAAAACAGAAAAACGATTAATTTCGGTTGCACCAGAAGCTATAATACCCTTCACAAATGCAAGATTGCCCTTACAAGAACTTTGACTGGTCAGTTTGTATGGCAGGTATATGCTCTAGTGATCCGTAATCGACTTTTCCGACAAATATGGAGCTTCTTAGGGGAAAAATTTCAGATCGATATCACAAACACTGAGGGGGACTTTTCCATATTTATACGGACAGACATGGCTAAATCGAACATTTTTATATATACTTTATAGGGTCTTCGACGGTATCCTTTGGGTATTACAAACAATATGACAAGCTTAATAAACCCTGTTCAAGATAAAAAATAATGTATATACAACAGTCTCTAGATAGTTTGAATTAATAGTTCAATTTAGTTTGTTGACTGCTTTGCCTAATCTATTTTCGGACCAATATTACCCATTGTCTTGAATGGGTTAATGACCTATGAAATTTGCTGTTGAATAGAGACCTTTTGGGTAGTTTCAGCACCTCAAATTCCACTGTTTTTTTTCAATAAAATTTAAATACAATATAAACCAATTTTATTGCTTCCTTTCAAACTTTATAGTATGAAATACTTTTACTAAAGGACAAAGCGTTATCCTCATCCCCAGTTTATCTTTCTCATATTGAGATGTAGTCATTAAGATATACGTCCTACGTAGGAACATAATAACATAGAGGACCCGCCCCCGTTTGTTCTGATACATAGGTATTACTACTAATACCATCTATATGATTTCTATTAGTTAGATTATAAGTATTAGTTAAGGAATAATCGCATTTTTGGTGAAGCAACAAAATGAATCAAAAAGAATTTCGTGCGTTGAATTTGGGCTGCGCATCAGTGAAATCAATCGAGTCTAATCGATGGTCAGCCTGGTGGACTGTATATTAAGAAAAAAAAATCGGCTGGCAAGGTTATGGCATCAGTCTTGCAATGCTTCGAAAAGATTTCTGTATATCTCAAATTTTAATAGACCTTTTTATCAACACTTCAGTTATGCCGCTATTTTTTTTATGCCAGATCTTTTGCAATTTTAAATTGCCTGTCAAGATACCCCCTCCAATAGTTAGCAGGTATGAAAAAAATGTTTTAGCTACCCATAGATGTATTGAATCACCAATTTATTACTTAGAACGAACAACTCTGTCCACGTTATGAAAACTTGTCTACAGATGACGCCTTTTACTTTGGCATCGTTTGTTTGTGCACGTTTACGCCAATTTAGGTTTGAATATTGGATACTGCGATGCTAGCGCAATCTATCAGTCAAACTTTCCAAACTTAGCAATTAATTACAAATGAAAAATTAATATAAAAAAACATTTCCAGTGGAACAAATTGTGAATCTAAACCATTCTCGAATCTCCTTGAACACACAGAAAAAAAATTTTGTCGAAATCGGTCCAGCCGTTTAGGAGCAGTTCAACTACAAACACGGTCAGAAGATTTATATATCATAAATCATCACGTGGCCTAGGGTGGAAAAAATCGGAAACTGCGGAAAGACAGAAACCAGCTTTTCTGGAAGAAAGTATTTTTAACTCATTTAGAAATCTATACGATTATATTTCATATTCCAAGCCATCATTTTGTTTAGAGACACCAGCTCAAGTGGCTGCGAGCTCTAATATTTTAATATAACAACATACCGCCGCTTGGAAGCATGTATCTATTCTCTTCCTGCCTGAACCGAGAATTCGAATAACGAGTTTTCAAGAGGGACGCTAAAAAAAGTGAGCCGATAGGGTTGGAAAAGGGAACCCCTAATTTTCCCCCCTCTTTTGACATTTCTCTTCAGTAAGGTTTTCCATTTCATTGGAATGATCCCGATCCCAAAATCAGGCGAAACTTCAATTTTCTCCCAAATTTGA
>NW_026094153.1:0-106363 GCF_024586455.1 Bactrocera neohumeralis | reverse complement strand
CAAAAATAACGAATAACTGATTCTGAGAAGTGTTTAAGTGCTATCTAATCGGAATAGAGTCGAAATTTTTCGTCAGTGATAGAAATATAGCTCCATCATTTCATTTGACTGGAGTCAAATCGACAGTCATTGTAGTGGACTGCACATGATGAACCTGATGAAGCGGTTCTCAGGCGTGGAAAAACGAAAAAGGCGGCGGGAGAGGTTATGACATCAGTCTTTTGGGATGCATGTGGTATAATACATACTCAATGTCTGATTACTGAGCCAGTTATCTACAGTTTGATACTCTTGTTCAAATTCCGGCAATTTTACTTGCCCGTTAGCGCAACACATTCCAGCCGTTTCACCCGAGAATTTAGATGACAAAAATGTCTATAATGAAAAAAATTAAATGAAGTATAATAGCCGATAAATATTTATATTAAAAAAAAAATTGAATAAATTATTAATAGGTAAGCTAGGTGATAAATTCGACCTTGGATCTGTAACATGTATGCAATGTTATGAATAAATTTTTCCCTATTCATTGAAAAAACCATCAAATATTCCATGCAATCACCTTAAATGTCGGCATAAATTGATATCTTATAATTTTTGTAGCGCCGAAAGAAGTCATTTGAAAAGACGAATTGTACTCTTGTATATGATTTAAAAATGTTTCGATTCTGGTGATGTCTCAAAAATTAATGATTGTAATGGTTCAGGAGGCGGTTCAAATTCCGGCAATTTTACTTTCCCGTTAGCGCAACACATTCCAGCCGTTTCACCCGAGAATTTAACCGCTTCACAATGTGGGCATATAATATATCCATGCACATTATAGTCGATCGAAGGGTCGTAATCAAATGCAGCACGGAACATATCTTCCAAAACACGACGTCGTATTCGCGTAGGTCTTGCTGGATGTCTTGCATGATGAGCTTCTTCAACTCTATTTCGTCGACGTCGCACTGCACTTTGTGATACTCTTTGTGACAACACGCCCCGAGCATTTCGAGTACGTCGACCTATGTTTGATTTTGGACGTGCCGGCATTTTCTTTAAACTAATTTCTTATATGATCACTTCGTTTGAAACACACATAAAGTTTTCACTGAATAATTTTCAATAATTATTCTTTTAAATAACCGGAATAAAAAAGCAAGCGACCGAAATTGAACGATTAAAATAATTTACAAATCAAAATATTGAAAAACAAAACAAAAAAGAATTGTATGAAAAGTCACTTTTTGGAAATTTCCAATTTTTCGACTTTTCCTTATGAAAAGTATATGTTTTTTTTATATCTAACCCTTTCCTGATCCACAGCGAACAACTTCTGATTTCATAAAGACTGGTTCCGCCGTTCTCGAGGGTTAGCGTTACATCTGTACATGTGTATCCGGAGTAATATATACGTTTGTATGGGAAAAAGAAAAGGGCTGTTTTTTGGGGTTTTCCGGCAACTTTCGTAATTTTTTCTTACATAAGAACCTTCTCCTAATAATAACAAATACAACAACAAAAAATCAGCCAATCGGTTCAGCCGTTTATGAGTGATGAAATTACAAAGAAAGTGGCATTGATTTTTATATATATAGATTACTATAATATAATTATAAGAAATTTATATTATATATATATATATATATATATATATATGTTATAGTTTTGAAAGTTCCTATATTATGAAATAAAATACATTTATGTTCATGTTATTCAAATTGTGTTTTTATTTTAGAATTGTCGTTTAATTCAACTTGAAAACAACGCTGCCAGGGCATTTCGTTTTGTTGGGCTTCATCTCTTTGCAATGATGGAACACTAACTTCAGATGTTTGGGCCTCCTCTTCGTCCAATTCTATGCAATCAATGTTTTGCTGACCTTCATTGATTATAATCACGTTATGTATTATCATGCACGTTAATACAATAATTTTTGGAATATGAGCGAGCTGTACACCAATAAATTTTAAAATTCTGAACTTTTGTTTTAATATCCCGAACGCCTGTTCAACAAAAACTCGATTAGTGCTTAAAATAGTGTTAAATTTGCTCTGCTACGATGTTAAAAACCATTATCCCGATATGGCACCATGAGAAACGTGTCTAGCGGATAAGCTGCGTCGCCTAAGAAGTGGTGATTTGGTGGAATTTTTAATTCACCGCTTACTAGTGCTCTACGAAATGGGCTCCTTTGCCACACTGATGTGTCATGACATCGTCCGGGACAGCCGACAAAGACGTCCAGAAATTTCATATCGCTGTCAACAATGGCCTATACAAATTGCTTATTATAATTTGACAAGAGATGAGTATACATGTGTAATTACCTGTGCAATGATGGAAAACGTCCCTTTTCTGTTATAGAAACTTATTGCATCATTTTTTGGTTGTGATATGGGAATGTGCGTTCCATCAATGCATCCTAATACAAAAGGAAATATATTGTGGCGACGTTGAGAAAACCAATCAGCGATCTTTTTTTGAGCTGCAGTAGTAGTTGGAAATTTTATTATTGTCGATTTTAGACGACATATAAGTTTGAGGATTTTAATAAATGCTCTATAAGTGGCGCCCATTCCTACATCAAATCTGTCACTAATTTGTCGAAATGATGTATTATTGGCAAGCTTCCAAATTGTCAAATACAATGCCTTTTCCATGGAAACTGCAGTACGACCTGTTGATGATTCGGTCCACATTGGTTGTAGCATAGTCATCAGCCTCTGAAATTGCAGCGAACACGTTTTATGTTATCCATATTTGAAATTCAATTGTGTACTTACCTTGAACGTGCTTCTTCGCATCCGAAAATGGGAATAAAATATATCGTCTTCCATCAATACAATAGATCCACAAAAATTTTTATTTTTCACCACCTTTCTTCTCGTTAAATTCAAAGTCCTTAATAACAACTGCTGCTTCTTTTTTTCTTTTCAATTAGTTTTTTTATTAACTTAATATTTGAAGAATTAGCTAAAGCTAAAGCTAATTCTTCAGCATTTGCTAATAAAATTAATGAATAATTTCTTCTCTCGTCCATATTAACTCAAAATTTCGTTCTTTGTAACACCAGTCATTATTTGACATATGTTTTATGTATGAGTTTTACGATGACGTTCCTAAACGTCATTTATATGCAAAGCATTTATTTGCAACGCAGAGTTGCGTTGAAAATCAGCTTTGCATTTCATACGCATTTTTTCGAGTTATGCATCGCAACTTGCGTTTAGGAAGTCGGCCTATGTTTGTATGCTTGTGCATTATTAAAGTTATGCTTCTTTTTCTTTCGTTTGTTTTTCATTTTTGCGAATTCTCAACTATTTTGCGTATATTTTGGTTGAAATACTCTGCGTTGGCCGTTGAAAAAGTAAGGCTATACTTTACAGGATCATTTCTGTAGTTAGTCTTCATTTACATTTTTGGAAATCGACCCGCAATGACGAAGTATTTTCGTTTTATCTGATAGCGTGAGGTTTAAAAAGTTCATTTCTAATTTTGTCTTGTGGCATATTAGAAATGATGTTTCTTCGAAAATCGTTCGCTTACAACGGATAAAACGACTTCTGAGTGGTGATTTTAATGAATAAATTCCTTTTGGTTGAAATGCTCTGCGTTGACCGTTGAAAAGTTAAGACTATACTTCTCAGGATCATTCATTCCTTTCATTTCTTCAAAGAAATTAATGACCTTTAGAAATATGCATATTTACTTTATTTCGTTGTCATTTTCATATTCGTAGCAATAGAATTTCTATGGCATAAGTAAAGTAATGGCCGCCGATTGTCACCCTTTGCCGCTATAGCAGCTGCGCCTACAAACATGCGTAAATATGTATGTATGTATACGTATGATCGTGAATACATATCGACGCAGATTTTTGCGAGAAGCACCAGAAAGTTGTGCAATTTATGATTTTTGGCTTTTGCCATCGTCGCGAAAAGACGACTTGTTGGCAAAGGCATGCTCGGGGAGATGTTACGGCCTCTGTTTTTATGAATGAAGAGATCGTTTGTGGAATTTGCGCCTGCGTTCATGAATGAAATCGTTTTTGTTGTAAAATTTACTACATTTGTTCTTCGCCAATTTGGCTGCTATATTGTCTTGTGAAGATCAATTTTTTTTTGGTGACATATTCATATGTGTACGCATATGTATGTTTGTATACTTGTGCATTATTTGTTTGGCAATGTATGCAAATATATGTACATATAAGTATATATGAATGTATGAACATGCAAGTCAATGCGCGCACAAGTAATAATTATATTGATAAGTGATGAAAATATGATTTCAATTTCTGAACGCGCACATGCGTATACATACACTCATATGAGCATGTGCAGATACACAAGATAGGATAGAAGATGTATGCCTTTAAACATCGTATACTATACAAATAAATATTTTTCTTACTAATAGAAATTAAATTTATCACAGCAATATTAGTATGTACATATATGTATAAATATTTATTTGTATAGTATACGATGTTAAAAGCAACAAACTAAAAATTAATTCTGTCGAGATTCGAACCTGTGGTTACATCTTGACTTTCCAAGCGCTTACCACCAACACCACCATTGATGCTTAGGTTGCGCTGACTTAAGTATGGTTTGGTTATGCATGTACATAAGAAACATACGATGGTTCTAATAACACAAGTTTACAAATTCAGGTCAAATTTTGGATCTGAGCAGATAAAAACGATTCTTAACTATATTTGATATGCTGAATTCGAATATGCATTTAGTTTTTAAGATTGATTCTAGTTTCCGAGTTCTCGCATGATAGCACCATTGTGCTGTTACAAGCACAAAAATGCACAGACAGTGTTGCAAAGTTGATTCAAAGTGTTTTTGTTACGTTTGTGGTAGTTATATGATTAAAAAAGTGGCAAAATAATAACAAATGCGCCCAAATAGTAGCAGACACTCATAAGTCATGGATACCGAAATTTATTTGTAACGCATGCAAAACAAAGCTGTATAAGTGGTCATTGAGAGAACGTGAGTACTTTTCCTTTTCAATGCCAGCGCTCTGGAGAGAACCTAAAAACCATGTAGATGATTGCAACTTTTGTTTGATGAAAATTAAAGGCAAAAATGCAAAAAAATTAGCAAAATATGAATATCCTGATGTATCATCAGTATCCAAGCCAGTTCCACGTACTGCTAATGATTCATTGCCAGTTTGTCCAAGTATAAGTGGAAACGTCCTGGAAACTTTAGCTCCATCACCCCCGAGTAATGATAGCGACTTTGTCATGGAAGAGACACATTTAATTTCGCAAGATGAACTAAGCGATTTGATTCGTGATTTGAATTTGTCCAAACAAAAAGCAGAGTTGCTAGCATCACGGTTGCAGCAATGGAAATATCTAGACTCTCGAACACAAGTTACTGTATACAGAAACAGAAATCAGACACTTCGACCGTTCTTCAAAAAAGAAGACAACATAAGTTTCTGTAACGATATTAATGGTTTATTTAATGAAATGAATACACCGTACGATCGAAACGAATGGCGTTTATTCATTGATGGTTCCAAATACAGCCTAAAAGCTGTTCTTCTCCACAATGGAAATAAAAAACCATCTAATCCCATTGCTCATGCAGTACAAACGAAGGAATGCTACGAAACAATGCGGAAGATCCTGTGCTTCATCAAATACAATGATCATAAATGGAAAATATGTGGCGATCTAAAGGTTTAAACATTGATTCCAATTAAATCGACACTTATTTTTTATATTATTTCAACAGGTAATTGGTATCTTAACTGGGATACAATCTGGATTCACCAAATTTTGTTGCTTTTTATGCTTCTGGGATAGCCGCGCAACTGAACATCATTATGTGAGAAAAGAATGGCAAAGTCGTACTCAATATGAGCCTGGACAGCAAAACGTCTCCGCTGAACCACTTGTAAATCCACAAGACATTTTCCTGCCACCTCTTCACATTGAACTAGGCCTTATAAAGAACTTCGTCAAAGCATTAAACCGTGAAGGACCGGCTTTTCAGTATTTAGTTAAGTTGTTTCCTAAATTGTCATATGCAAAAATCAAAGAAGGAATATTTGTCGGACCTGATATTAGAAAATTAATGGCTGATAAAAAATTTACAAAATGTTTATCGCCCGATGAAGCAGCCGCATGGGCATCTTTTCAAAATATCGTTCACCACTTTCTTGGTAATCACAAATCCCCTAATTTTAAGGAAATTATTGGCGATATGTTGCAAAATTATCGAAAGATTGGAGCTAGAATGTCTTTAAAGATCCATTTTCTGCATCCCCATCTCGATTTTTTTCCCGAAAACTTGGGTGATACGAGCGACGAACAAGGAGAGCGGCTACACCAAGATCTAGCCAACATTGAAAGAAGATACCAAGGATTTTGGGATGAAGGCATGATGAGTGACTACTGTTGGACTCTAGGACGTGAAACAGATACTAAACAATACAAAAGGCAAAGTTCCACCAATCTTCATTTCTGATATGTTACTTTTAAGTTTGACAAAAATTATAAAAAATTAAATTCTTGATTATTTCACAAACTAGAATCAATCTTAAAAAACGAAATGAAGATTCGGATTCAGTGTCATCAATTGTCATAGAAACCACTTTTGGTTGCCCAGATCCAAAACCGCGTATACTTGTGTAATTTTGTTTAAATATAAAATATGCTTTTGTAGAACATTTGCTTTCGCAAACATACAGACAAATGTGCAAACGACATAATATATGTATGTATGATTGTTTCGCATTTTGCTTCTACGCCGGTCAAATTTCTATACAAAAATCGGCTGAAATGTGTGAGAAAATAAAAAATGGACAACTAGGGCAAATATTTTTAAAAATTTATTGACAATTAAATGTAATTGAAAATACATGTAAATTTAAATTTATTTATTTATTGAAATTTCGTTTCGCATTTTTCGGCACTTTCAAATTAATTAATATAAGTAAAATTCACGACTTAACCCGCACACGTCTTATTCGCGCAAAATTTCCAACTTTATGAAAATTTGCGCAATTATTGACACTTCAATTTTATGTAAAGTTTAAAACATGTTTACATATGAATATATAATAAATTTGATTTTGGCGCAATTATTGACACTTATTACTTTTGCATGTCAATATGGAAATGCCGACGGCAAAACGCAAAAGCATATATTGCACATAGAAATTGAAATGCCGACGGCAAAACGAAATTGCTTACATTCGTACATTGCGTATGAATCATGAAAATATCATCATAATGTTTAGGTAAATCTTTTATATATTTAAAATTAGTTATTATAAAATAAGATCAAATTAGCATTAAATAATTTGAAAAATAATAAATCAAAAATAAAAAAGTTTTACATACATATGTATGTACATATTTCCATACAAAATGAACATTCATATTTCCTATGGAATATCAAAGAAATCATTTTATAAATACATATATTTCTGTCTCTTCATATTCTCGGTTAGAATATGTGAGAGAATTGTAAAAAATGTTAAAATTGCGAGGCGAATTCCGACCTACCTGATCTTCACAAGAAAATATGGCAGCCAAATTGGCTGGACCTCCGATCAATGTTGATAAAATAAATGACAGTGATAATACGCTTAACACAGCGGATTCCAGGTTATGTGATGATAAGTTTCTCTTGAATATTTCAATTGTCCGTAATAGATGCACCTTGTGCATTAAACTTGTGCCTTGAAACTAATATCAATTGGATTGGCAAAAATTTTAATGTTTTTATTTTAAATTGATTTTACAGCGGAAAAAGGCAGTGTAGCCCGCGTTTCAAGAGGAGGAAAAACAGCACAATATTATCGTGAATATCGAGCACGAAAGAAAGCAGAGCGGGAAAAGGAGAAATTGGAAATGATAGCTGGCAGTCAAACGAAGAAGAGGAAAACAGCTGCGGAATATCAGAGAGCGCGTAAAAAAGATTCAACGTTTGCTGTTCCATCAATCTCTGCGGGAGCATCTATAACTACTGATGAATCAACGGTCGTCAATTCACCGATAACTGCTGGGCCTTCAACGCGTGTTGATGGATTACAAAAGAGAGATGATTACGCTGCATATTCTCTTCCGCAACGAAGAGACAGAACTACTTTTCTAGTCAAAGTTCCTTCATTTAGACTTTGCTTTATTCTTCATTTTATGTGCATAATAAATTTATAAAATGTGAATTTAAGTTTTCTAGTTTTCCTTCATACAAAATTTTAAAAATTTCTTGGACTATCACTAAGAAGTATAACTTCATCCGCGCGTAGGGACTCCACGCACCTTTTTTGTTTATTTTCTCTTGTTCTTTTAATGTGAATCATTTACAACGCGTAACTAGTTGTTAAAATTACTTGACTACAGTTCTAGAATAAGGATTTTTTTCCTGAGCAATGATTTAAGAGTTGGATACTTACCTTATATCTGAATAAGAGAAGTAATATGATATGTGCAATAGATACTTACAATACGGAAGAAAGTTCCTTGGGATTAGAGTGAGTGAGTTAAATAAATTGTTTGTTGTCCTTTCAACATAACTGTCTTCAAAATATAAATAAACATTTTTATTTAGTTTTTTTTTTTTTTTTTTAATGGATATCGTTGTTGCCACAAAATTTATAAACCAAAAAGACCTCAAAAATGTTAATTTTGGATGAATTCGTGTGAATTTTCAACCAAACATTCGATTCGCTATATGAATTCGCTTCGCCAGTGACAATACTATAATTGAATAACATTTATCTCTTCGTGTAGAGCGGTTTCTCTTGATCGTCCTTTTATATATGGATGGTGAGCATTCGATAAGGTACCCGGTACAATGCGAGGCTTGTGGGACTAAACCCTTTCCTAAGGTCACCCTTCCAACTTTACCATCTTTGTATCTAGTTCTTTCGAAATACAGCTTGTATTCTTGTACCTATTTGCTTCCAGGCTTTTGTTTCTATCTTGGTAACTTTACCCCATGCTGTATTCCTGGGATTTCGACATTGGAGGAGGGTCCTGGATTTCCCTCCAGTTATCGACGACCACGACTGATTCCTCTTCTTCCCCAAACCAAAAATTTGCCATACTTGGAAAATGAATGTGGGCTTATCATCCCCAGTACATATACATTTAGATTACGACTCACTCCTGGCGTTTGTGCTGGTGCTTCCTCATACGGTATGTCCCGCATTGGCGTCACACTCTATTAGGATTTCCTCTCTTCTGTTCTTGTCTGTTAATCTTGCTAGAGATAGAGGTGGCACGCCCTGTTGCGGGCCATGTAAGACTTCACCACAAAGAAGTTACCTCCCTTGTAGCACATAAAAATTCAACAAATGCGCTGGCTACGCAATATGTTCCACATAGAAGATGATGCTCCAGCCCAAAGGAAGCAAGGGCGCCCGCTCATCCAATGGAAGGACCGAGTACATTGCAAAATATATGCACTTGGGATGTACAACAGGCGTGACCTCCCAAAGGATAGAGACAAATAGTGACGTTTACTGTTCTCTGCCTAGACCGACTCACGGTTGTAAAGAAGAAAAAGAATATTTACCAAATGAAAGGTGAAAAAAATACTTGTTTCATTACAATATCTTGTTATCTTGATTTCACTGATTGAACTTAAATAATATGTATGCGTTTTTACTATACTATATGTTACATTTGATATGCGTGGAGAAGGATCTCTGAACTAAACAATTAAATTTTGGTTTCTTTTAAAGGTGAGAATATTTATTGAACAAAATATTTAAAGCATAAATCAATAAAAATGCTTCGAAAGTGTTTTCAGGGTAAATTTTTATCTTGCATCCACGTATACTCTATCTCCTACATTACAAAATGCACGCATCCAATTTAATCATTTTATTCTTCTTGACTTTCCTTTGTTTTCCCAGCAAAGCGCAGAAAACGAATAAATTATAGCTTCAACAAATTATGATTTGATTAAATTGTTACAATACTTACTCATCATAAGTTGGTAAAAGCATTTCAAATTTTTATATTTCTCAGCTTTCGAGAAACTGCTTCCCAAAGTCACTATACTCTTTATTTTCACCTAGAAAGTTCATTTTATTAACATTGTAAAATAGATTGGATTTTGAAAAGGAAAAACGCGCTGAGTTCGACGAGTTTTCTATATATTCATATTAGTATTTTCAAACTGCACGATTTTACACACTCTAAACATTAAAATAAGTTCACAATTCACTTTTATTGTGTTATAATTTACCTAAATTTATTCATTTAAAAATCACTTAGCACACTCATCGTTGAAAAGGTTAGATTGTTTACAATTATGAGGCAAATATGTAGGATTTTTAACGATTTTTCTTTATTTTTTTTCGCGTGATTCGTTTTTCTATATTAACTATAATAAAAAATACTTTCCAACATTTTTCAAGTTATAATTGAGTTCTGGACACTTTTTCCATATACATATGCATATAGTATGTGTAATATGTGATTTATATTTAATAAACATAAATAAGTAAAAATCTATGATAATATTATAAAATTTATATCATATCGGGGTGACTAAAGTACTTTCGCGTAGTACTCCTTTTTGTGTTGGCGGCCTTCGGTCGCGCTTAAAAAAATTACCCTGATCGAGCGAATACCCGGGGTGACCGAAGTAATTTCGGTAGTACTCCATTATGCGTTGGCGGCCTTCAGCCGCGCTCTAAAAAATAACCCTGGTTGAGCGAATACCCGGGTAATCCTGAAGTATTTTATTATTTTATTACGCAATATTATTATATAATATTACCTAGTTATTTATTAAATTTAAATAAGAAAAATCCATATGCATGGAAAGATTGTCTATACTCATTTTAATTTGAAATATAATTTATAGACACTGTTCGAGCAGCTCCTTTCACAATGGAACTACCAATAATGAGTAGCATTAATCTTAAGTTATTATTTATACTTAAGTTTTACTAAATTTATACACACACATATATTTCACCCACTGTGGTGAGAAAACATTGTAAATATTTAATATTTAATATTAATTTTTATCTGGTCACTCTAATTTTGCATATCCACCACGGCATTACTCGTTATTCTAATTCCTCATTTCCCTTTATCCTTTAATATATTTATACATTACATGTAAGAACAATATTTATTATATTATTTTATATTCGTTTCTTATATTCGCTAAGTGCAGGCGCACCCTGGTAAACCACCAGCCACGTATTTTCTATTAAATTTAAATAAAAATTAAGAAAAAAGTTCGCATCCAGACGGCTTGCCCGATTTCAATGAAATTTTCAGGAGTGATTGGGGTGGGTGCACATAAGAAATTTAATGTGTGTATCATTTCACGTTTTGCAAAAATTGCAAAAAAAAAATGATACATTATACAATTTCTCATTAATGTTTTGCCGCAAATGATTGGCAGTCCTGTCATTTTTATAATAAACAGAAACAACTGGCGGATGTTGACAATTAATAAAAACATTGACGCATCGTTTTTGCCTGTTCATTTGTCAAAAAAATGTTTCAACATTGTTGAAACTTCTTAGATTTCAACGTGATTAACATTCTGCGTTCGTATGTGATGCCATGCGGTTCGATTGTCGCTTGAAAATGCGCGGTGTGTGTAAAAAATTGTTTCAAAATTGAGTGTTTATAGATTTAAGTTTCCATCGATTTGCTAATTTATTCGAACCGATTTTGTGTTTTTCTGCTGACCGTGCAACACACAAAGTATTGTTATTGTTTCGTAAGTGCTTACATGTTTGCAAATACACTGTTGTGGGTCTTATTGCATAATAATTCATAGTTTAAGATGTAGTTTTAGGATAATTTTTTGAAATTTTATTTATGTATTGCATACTCTAGAAAATGCCTGACTACGCCAACGTAATTTGGCAGGCATACGAGTGATCACGTCGAATGTCAATATCAAGAAGAAATCAAAGCAACGTATGAATGCCCGAGTTATTTGGAGCTAATTCGCCGACAATTAACGGCCAAATTACCGTCAAGGCCGAGTTTTTCACTACGATCCTGACTGCGACTACAGCCTGCATGGTATTGGAGCAATGGATATTATTTGTACGCATTGCAATACAGCGACGTTTCGAGGAGAAACAGCTGGCATGTGCTGCTCCAGTGGCAAAGTGAAACTGCTGCATTGGAACCGCCACCAGAACCATTACATTCCTTGCTCACTGGAGAATCGCCGACGTCTAAGCATTTCTTGCAGAACATACAAGCATACAATTCATGCTTTCAAATGACTTCTTTTGGTGCCACAAAGATTATTAGAGATTCATTTATGCCGACGTTCAAGGTGATTACTTTGCATGGAATTTCCAGTGAAACATTTGAGATTTTTATTCTACAGATTCAGGCAGCAGGTGAAGTTGTACTCTTACCACGCATTCCCATGATTCCAACGGACATGCCGTTTGAACAGTACGTCTTTTGCGATGACCATATCGCAAGTGCAAACGTTTCACGGCGTCAATTTGGAAGAACCGTGCATTCACCTCGAGAGTGGGAACCCACCAGCCACATTTACGTATACCAATATGTTTTATAAATGTTTTATAAATAAGTAACAGCTTTACTACAATAAATAAAACACAAAGTTGAGTTTTAATCGATTTATATATCATTTAACAGCTATTAATAAATATTTTGTAAATATATGTCGTCGTTGTTTTATATCGCGATTCGAAGCTATCAAAAAAGCTTGGTAGCTCAACATTTTGGTGACCCCGACGTGATCGCTGCGTGTGTTTATTGGTGATAAAGTAAATCTTAACATTAACTATTAGTTCGTATGCCACCGTGCTAGTGTAAAATTAGTGGACATATTTTAGAGTGAGCAATCGATAAATCAAACACGTGGTTTAAAACCTATTTGATTTGTGGCAAAATAGTGGCGTGATTTCTAGAAAGCGCTGCTACGGTAAATTTGGATATTTAAGCGAAAACATTTCTAACGTAACTTAAAACCGTAAGCACCGTTTATCGAGTGCCGCTAGTTTCTTCAACGGTTCAGTACGGTTATACTTTACCGCGTTGATCACCTAACCTCGTTAATTTTTAATTGATTAAATTTATTGGATATGTCGTTAAACCAATCAATCGGTGGTACTCCAGCTGGAGACATTCCTGCAAATGAGAGTCCCATAAGTCAACATTCACCAATGGGCAGGGTGACATTTTTGAAATTGAGGACACAGGCCATGTTTAAGCGCCTTGAATGCATAAGTGTTGATATGGACTCGGAGCGGTTGCAAAGCATGGACGAATATGCTTTAGCAGCATAAATGATTCAGTTAACGAACTGAAATCAAACTTCTTGGTTGCACAGACAAGTTTGTAGGAGCATGACTTTGAATCTATTGGGAGTGATTTACTTATCCAATTTGATACGAATTTGGTTCAGTTGAAGGCTACTCTACAACGTGAAATTGGAAAGCGTAGTGCTTCTCAACATTGTTCCACATTCAAGATGAACAGCAATGAATTGCAGCCTATTATAGTGAATACTAATCGTTCACGTTTGCCTCAAATAACGTTGGCTAAATTCAGTGGATCCTATATAGAGTGGACAAATTTCTCTTCGATGTTCACATCAGTCATCGATAAGGACAGCGATCTAAGCGATGTGGACAAATTGCAACATTTGCGTTCCTGCTTGAGTGGTGCTGCTCTTGACACCATACGATCGTTGGAAATAAATGAAGCTAATTATAAAATCGCTTTAGATCTTCTCATTAAACGATTTTATAATAAACGTCTTATTTTTCAGGCACATATCAGGGAGATTTTCGGGATGGACAAAGCAGACGGTACCGTCAGTAAGCTGCGAGCGTTGACTGACAAGGTCAATTCGCATATACATATGTGCGTTGCAGTCACTTGGTTCAAAAGAGCAAATAGCGGACTGCATAGTGGTACAATTTTTAACTCAAAAGTTGGACAAAGTAACTCAAGCAAAATGGGAAGAAAGTTGGTCAATAAACGAGTTACCATCGTGGGAATCATTAGCTGCATTTTTAGAACATCGATGTCGTACCCTCGAGAACGTAGAGCATGCATTACAAACACAAGCTGAAACATTTGGTAAAACCGGACCGTGAGTACACATCAAAGAAAATCATTTGTTGCTTCAAATAGCTTACTGGGTGTTTGTGTATTTTGTGGAAGGGCTGAGCATTTAATTTATAATTGTCAACAGTTTTTAAATCTTTCGCCTAACATTCGCCAGAAAGAAGTTAAGAAACTTTTACTATGTCTAAACTGTTTAAAGAAAGGCCATCAGATGCGAGATTGCAAATCTAGTTCTTGTCGAAAATGTCATTCAAAGCATCACACGCTTTTACATTTTAATCGTTTACCATCAGCTAATGGTCACGAATTACCATTAATACCAAACTCTGTCCAAGCTAATGCCATGACTGCAACGCTGCCCACGCTGCCTGACATCTCTGCTTCCCGATCTCTATCTGATATTGTGCTTTTAGCTACTGCAATCGTTTTAGTAAAGAATCGTGCCGGAACTTTCGTACCTTGTCGCTCACTTTTGGACTCTGGCTCACAGATTCACTTCGTCACAAGTCACTTCGCAAACCAACTTCAACTGCATAAATCTAAATCTTTCGCTTCGGTTTCTGGAATTGGAGATGCAAATCTTGTACTAAAATCGCGGACTTCAGATTACTCAACAAACATTACTGCTCTTGTCGCTCAAACGATTACTGATAATCAACCATGGAACTTCAGTCATGACCGATGATTGGAATGTTCCTTCGAATATCCAACAAGCCGATCCTGGTTTCAATGTACCACAACGCATCGATATGCTCATCGGAGCAGGACTTTTCTTCGAACTCATTTGTGTAGGGCAGATAAAGTTGGCACCTGGATTACCCATTCTTCAAAAGACTCGACTGGGATGGGTTTTATCTGGTGGTTGGCAGCAAACCCCTCAACTATGAACATTTATTGTAAGCCAGAGATCATCTAGTGGAATTGATAAAGATATCCAGTTAGACAAATTAGTTCGCCGCTTTTGGGAAATTGAACACGTTCATGAACCAATCACCAAAACTTCTAAAGAAGACCTCGAGTGTGAGGAACATTTCAAAAATAATTACTCACGTTTATCATCGGGCGAGTATTCGGTTCGCTTACCCATTAAGTGCAGCTTGGACTCACTGGGAGATTCATATTTAGCTGCTAGACGCAGATTCGAGAATATTGAACGAAAACTTAGTAGAAATCCTAATTTAAAGGCAAAATATAGCTCATTCATGAAGGAATATGAGCACCTTGGTCATATGTCGTTAGTTTCTGAAAGAATGATTTTCAAGTGCAGGTACTTTCTACCTCATCATTGCGTTATTAAGGATGGTAGTACATCACACAATTTCAGGGTTATCACTAAATGACATACTGTTGACAGGTCCTACCATTCAACCTAAACTTTTCAACATTCTTGTTCGTTTTCGTACCTTTCCAATTGCACTCACTGGAGACATTTGCAAAATGTATCGATGTGTTCGCGTAACATCTCCAGATAATATGCTTCAGTGCATACTTTGGCGAGATTCCGCAGAAGAAAAATTACGTATATACAAGTTAGACACTCTCACATACGGCACCAAGCCTGCTGCGTTCTAGGCTATACGCACTATGCATCAGCTAGCATTAGATGAATCCTCATCTTATCCGCGGGGTTCAGAAATCGTTCTTCGCGATTTCTATGTAGATGATCTTATCTCCGGAGGAAGTTCAGTAGAGGAAGTACAACAAATAAGGCAACAAACTACAAACCTACTTTCTAAAGGTCATTTTCAGTTAAGAAAGTGGTGCTCTAACAACTCAGATGTTCTCAGCGAAATTCCTGTTGCTGATAGAGAAAGTTTCCTTAATTTCGATGAATCCAGCGGTATTGTCAAAACTCTCGGACTTGTTTGGAATCCATCGAAGGATGTCTTTTTGTTCAAATACAAGCCTCAGCAAGCATGGAAAAATGTTCCAAGCGTTCCGTATTGTCTACCATAGCACGTTTCTACGACCAATTAGGTCTGATTGGTCCCACACTTACTAGAGCAAAAATTCTGTTGCAAAGGATGTAGAGGGACAAGCTCGATTGGGATGAAAGTTTACCACTTTCCATATGCACAGCATGGTTAGCATTTTGTAACGATTTTGTTGATCTTCAACACACATCATTTCCGCGCTATGTTCTTCAGCCTGGCGCTACTGTTCAAATACATGCATTTTGTGATGCCAGTCTGGAAGCATACGGCGCTTGTGTTTACGTTCGCTCAGTTAAGGATGACGGCATTAAAGTTCACTTGTTGTGCTCCAAGGCTCGTGTCGCCCCTCTGAAAACGTTGACAGTTCCCAAATTAGAGCTTTGTGCGGCCGCCTTACTGGCGCAATTATTATCTGAATTAAGAAAAATTAATATATTTGATTGTTCTTATTACTGCTGGTCGGATTCATCAGTGGTTCTTTCATGGCTACGAGAGGAACCTTCAAAGTTCAACGTATTTGTTGCCAATCGGATTTGTGCTATACAACAACTAACTGAAGGCATGCAGTGGCGTTACGTTCCCACCTCCATGAATCCAGCTGACATCCTATCAAAGGGCGCTACACTAAAGGAGCTCCTAAGGTCAAGACTTTGGACATATGGTCCACAATTTTTGGAAAAAGTTGAATCTTCGTGGCCACAACCATGCGCACCTCTTATATCTCTACCTGAAATTCGTCAAAAGGTTTTGCACATCTCATCTGAAAGACCCGACATAACTTTTTCGTTCAAATATATCAACTCGTTCGGAACAATGCAGCGTATCTTTGGATACATATACAAATTTATAAAATCGAAAAGATCACAGCTCACAACTACAGATATCCATCGTGGGACTCAATTGCTCATACGCCTAGTCCAAAGAGCGCAGTTGTGGTCAGAAATCGTCGCCCTGAAGAAGAACAACTTTGTACACACATCAAGTAAAATCGCTTCGTTATCGCCATTTTTGGATGATTTTGGAATTATACGAATTGAAGGTCGTTTAAAGAACTCAACATTAGGCTTTGAGGCACGTCATCCAATGATTCTACCAAAGAGTCATCCATTAACGTCGTCAATAATCACTCATTTTCATCGAAAGTATCACCACGCAGGACCTCAGTCTTTACTTGCATCCATTCGTATGCAATTTTGGCCTATAGGTGGAAGAAAAACTATTGCGAGTGTTCCACGAAAATGTATTATTTGTTGCAGATCAAAACCACGCCTTGTTGAGCACATCATGGCTGACTTGCCTAAGGAACGCATCCACGCATCGCGCCCCTTTATCGTTACGGGCATAGACTACTGTGGACCATTTTATTTCAAACCCGAAACGCGTAAGAAAGCACCTCAAAAATGCTATGTTAGCGTATTCATTTGCTTCGCCACAAAAGCCGTGTAGATGGAACTAGTGAAAGATCTTTCAACAGGCTCTTTTGTTGATGCACTTAAGCGCTTTATAGCTACTAGCGTCATACCAAGTTGCATTAGGTCAGACAATGCTACAAATTTTGTTGGCGCCAAGAATGAGCTGAAGGATTTACGAGAGCTATTTCTTAGTGAAAATCATCGCAATAAAGTTCACGCTTTCTGCCTCAATAATGGGATAGATTGGCGTTTTATACCTCCTCGATCACCACATTTTGGTGGTCTGTGGGAGGCAGCAGTAAAAATGGCATGTCTTTTGAATTGAAAAGACAAAAATTCATATTGTGTTGATTATCATTTATTTGAGATTTTTCTACATTTTTTTTTCAATGTAACGCAGCTTGATAAACAACAATTTTTGGTTTCTGTTCCGGTGTACAGAAAAGATGGTTTTCCAACTCGTGAGCACGCCACGTATATCTGGCCGTGTGAAAATTATAGCATTTCCAAATTTATGCCACACACTATGCGACTATCCTTGTGTCCTGTCGATTGTCATTTCAAATGCAATTTTCCCTGGAAACGGAATACGTTTGAACTGAAATGGCAAATCGTTAGAACTCAAAAGAAATCCGTAGAATCAAGCATTCTGCCCCATGTATTTGATAGGTGCGTCACAATCATATTGCGAAACATAATAACGACAGATCCAACTTTGAGACGCAAATGATGCGGTGGCATACCAAGCCTCTCCAAAGAATTTATTTAGAAATTCCACTGGATAAATCACTGTGTTGTCTTCATTGTCAAGACAATCGATCGATTTGTATGACCGCAAGTCTCCCGGAATTTGACTTTGAATCTTCCAGTTTAAGTCAACAACATCGGTTTTTGCCAGCTAACATTGCGCATGCATTTAAGGAATCGTACTAACGATAATTTGTCCAATGTTCGTATAAACATTCCTGATGAGACCATCTTTCGTGAATTGATAAATGGCATATGAAATTGATATCAAACCACCGGAAGTATCAACCGGTATTGACCCATTTCCAATTCTTAGCGTATACGATGTAAAATGTCTTCGGCATTGTAATTTTTGGTCGTATCCCATAACTGACGCGAATTTGAAGGCTGATCATCGCGAAAAGTATGCGAACTTCATTCCAGTGATTATCATGTTCCAGCAATTGAAATTGTAATTGTATGTATAATATCAAGGTATTTCCGAATAGAGCAAGTTCTCGCAAACGGTTCACTGACGAAAGTTGAGAAAAAACTCGTAAATGTTAATTTTGTTGCTGGGGGTGTTTTCTCTGCCTGTACTGTATTCTCTGTGTTGAAATAGACTATTTGGTCATTCTCCAAATTAACCGCGAGACGCACAACAGTCGGAAAACGTTCATGAATCGCAAAAGTAAATATCATACAAAGCGCTTTATTGCAGTTCACGTATCGACCGTATCGTTCAAGACCAGTAACCGCCATGTTGCTTCCTTTGGTGACGTATTTACAAACGTATTTTATCGATTACACCAAACTGCAATATGCAACATTGACATGACTTTTGAATGTGAATTAGACAACAGTGGCGAATATGGTACGATCCATATGTTGTCGACTTCGATGTGCTGTTAACTTCGATATTCACGCCTCTAAATTGAATGCTAAATGTTCTGCCATTGTCATCTGGTGAGCGACGCTGATACATTGGATATCCATCATTTCTAGTTTGTGTTTCCGAAAGAAAAGCACGTGGATAGTGTTTCGTGCATTTATTGCATATAAACCGAAGTGGGATTGTAATGTCCGCAAGGTATATCAACCATATTGGCTTTCACCACTTCGTATAATTCTGGATCTATCTCTGGATCAGGAATTTCCGCAGAAATAATTTTATCAATTTGATCTAGTTTAACCACCATCCCCAACCGAAGAAGAATGTGTGCGTGCGGCAAACCTCTTTTTTGCTACTCAACAGAATACATCCAGCATCTAGCAGCACCATATATACCATACATTGCTTCAAGATAAAGTCCATCAAACATCGTATAGCTGTTGTTTGAGAAGTCGTGCTGTGATATCGTGACGATCGCTTCCTGATTGACCACGATCCATAATTCCGCACGAATGTCATCGCATTTTGGGAGTACTTCTTGCCTTGCCTTGGACTGCCATACGTTGATGGCAAAAAGAACGCCGACCGATATTAGGGCGACCTCTTCGTGGCTTTGTAACAAAGTTCAATTTGCAATTGACCTCTTTGTGTAAAACACACGTAAAGTTTTCAATGTATAATTTTCAATAATTTTTCTTTTAAATAGCCGGAATAAAAAAGCAAGCGACCGAAATTGAACGATTCAAATAATTTACAAATCAAAATATTAAAAAACAAAACAAAAAAGAATTGTATGAAAAGTCACTTTTTGGAAATTTCCAATTTTTCGACTTTTCTTTATAAAAAGTATATGGTTTTTTTTTATATCTAACCTTTTCCAGATCCACAACGAAAAATTACCGATTTCATGAAGATTGGTTCCGCCGTTCTCGAGCGTTAGCGTTACTAACAAACAAACATCATCATTTTTACTTACATATGTACATATGTATATACATATGTACATACAAAATAAAACGTTTGTTTGGGAAAAAGAAAAGGGCTGTTTTTAGGGGTTTTCCGGCAATTTTCATAATTTTTTCTTACATAAGAACCTTCTCCTAATAATAACAAATACAACAAAAAAAAATCAGCCAAATCGGTTCAGCCATTCACGCGTGATGCCGTGACAACGAAAAGGGTTTCATTTTTATATATAAGACTTTAATATATTTATACATACATACATGTAAGAACAATTTATTTGGCTTTGCAAGAACATCATTTATAGTTCGCCTTTTTACATTCGATACCTGCACACGCATTATTTTGTAGTTCGTTTCTTATATTCGCTAAGTGCAGGCGCAAGGGCATTTCACCTGGTAAACCACCAGCCACGTAACTTTCTATTCGTTGTATTATATATATTTATATTAATAAATATTTTGTAAATATATATCGTCGTTGTTTTATATCGCGATTCGAAGCTATCAAAAAAGCTTGGTAGCTCAACAGACACATTTGTTAAATAAAGAAAGAGGAATTATATCGAAATAGAGAAATTCAGCGAATTGCTCATATTTGCCTATTATCATATGGCAGCGCTCTATTTCCCCATAATGATTTGTATAAATTGTTACAATACTTACTCATCATAAGTTGGTAAAAGCAGTTCAAATTTTTATATTTCTCATTCGAGAAACTGCTTCCCAAAGTCCCTATACTCTTTATTTTCACCTAGAAAGTTAATTTATTTAACATTGTAATAGATTGGATTTTGAAAAGGAAAAAACGCAATGAGTTCGACGAGTTTTCTATATATTCATATTTGTATTTTCAAATTGCACGATTTTACAATAAAGTTGCTTCAAAATAAAATTCAAGTAAGGAACATTTACGCAAAATGTGCTTCAAGATATAAGTGATGACCAGAATTTAGAATTTTAAAAATTTATTGTTGAATATAGTTTAAAATAAAACTATATTTACCTAAATACATTCGTATATAGTCTCTTAGTTCAGATGATGATTCCAAGTCTCGTAGAAATGTTTCACAAAAGTAGGGACTGAAACAAAAAAAAAAAAATCATAAAGCAATTAATATGAATATTAAGTATTAATTAGAATAAGTTAGATTGCACAGTATAACTCGATTTTGAATAATACATATAATTATGAGCTGAATAGCGGACTTAGCTAAATGGCAATGCGTAAAATTTATAATTATATCATACTAGCTGACCCCGCAGCCGTTGTCCTGCGCGAAATTATGTCTTTTGAATTGAAAAGACAAAAATTCATATTGTGTTGATTATCATTTATTTGAGATTTTTCTACATTTTTTTCAATGTAACGCAGCTTGATAAACAACAATTTTTGGTTTCTGTTCCGGTGTACAGAAAAGATGGTTTTCCAACTCGTGAGCACGCCACGTATATCTGGACGTGTGAAAATTATAGCATTTCCAAATTTATGCCACACACTATGCGGCTATCCTTGTGTCCTGTCGATTGTCATTTCAAATGCGATTTTCCCTCGAAACGGAATACGTTTGAACTCAAAAGAAATCTGTAGAATCAAGCATTCTGCCCCATGTATTTGATAGGTGCGTCACAATCATATTGCGAAACATAATAACGACAGATCCAACTTTGAGACGCAAATGATGCGGTGGCATACCAAGCCTCTCCAAAGAATTTATTTAGAAATTCCACTGGATAATTCACAGTGCTTCGTCTCATTGTCAAGAATTTGACTTTGAATCTTCTAATTTAGGTCATTAACATCGGTATTTTTGCCAGCTAAAATTCCGCATGCATTTAAGGAAACATTCCTGATGAGCCCATCATTCGTGATATGATAAACGGCATATGGAATTGATATCAAACCACCGGAAGTATCAACCGGTATTGACCCATTTCCAATTCTTAGCGTATACGATGTAAACTGCCTTCGGCATTGTAATTTTTGGTCGTATCCCATAACTGACGCGAATTTGAAGGCTGATCATCGCGAAAAGTATGCGAACTTCATTCCAGTGATTATCATGTTCCAGCAATTGAAATTGTAATTGTATGTATAATATCAAGGTATTTCCGAATAGAGCAAGTTCTGGCAAACGGTTCACTGACGAAAGTTGAGAAAAAACTCATAAATGCTAATTTTTTTGCTGAGGGTGTTTCTCCTGTCTGTACTGTATTCTCTGTGTTGAAATAGACTATTTGGTCATTCTCCAAATTAACTGCGAGACTCACAACAGTCAGAAAACATTCATGAATCGCTAAAGTAAATATCATACAAAGCGTTTTATTGCAGTTCACGTATCGACCGTATCGTTCAAGACCAGTAACCGCCATGTTGCTTCCTTTGGTGACGTATTTACAAACGTATTTTATCGATTACACCAAACTGCAATACGCAACATTGACATGACTTTTGAATGTAAATTAGACAACAGTGGCGAATATGGTACGATCCATATGTTGTCGACTTCGATGCGTTGTTAGCGTCGATATTCACGTCTCTAAATTGAATGCTTAATGTTCTGCCATTGTCATCTGGTGAGCGACGCTGATACATTGGGTATCCATCATTTCTAGTTTGTGTTTCCGAAAGAAAAGCACGTGGATAGTGTTTCGTGCATTTATTGTCAGACATACAAACCGAAGTGGGATTGTGGTGTCCGCAAGGTCCATGTACCATATTGGTTTTCATCACTTCTTATAATTCTGAATCTTTCCACAATCCAAAGAAGAATGTGTACGTGCGATAAACCTCTCTGTTGTTACTCAGCATAGTACATCTAGCAGCTTACAGCACCACATATACCTACATTACTCCAAGATAAAGTCCATGAAACATCGTAACTGTTGTTTGAAAAGTCGTGCGCTGGTATCGTGACGCTCGATTGCTGAATGACCGCGATCCATAACTCCTCACGTATGTCATCGCATTTTGGGTGTACTTCTTGCCTTGCCTTGCTTGGGCTTGATGGCAAAAAGAATGCCGACCGATATTTGTGACTTCGTAAAAATTTCAATCTGCAACACACATAAAGTTTTAACTGAATAATTTTCAAAAATTTTTCTCTTAAATAGCCGGAATAAAAAATCAAGCGACCGAAA
The DNA here is from genome assembly GCF_024586455.1 of Bactrocera neohumeralis. Lineage (NCBI taxonomy): Eukaryota > Metazoa > Arthropoda > Insecta > Diptera > Tephritidae > Bactrocera > Bactrocera neohumeralis. Next base: position 83,225 of record NW_026094153.1, on the reverse strand, counting down.
TTGAACGATTCAAATAATTTACAAATCAAAATATTAAAAAACAAAACAAACAAAAATTTAATAAAATTTGTATGAAAAAAAGTATATATAAGAAGATTAAGTATTCATTACACATATCGAGTTTTCATTGTTTTTAATATGTATTCTGCTATTCGGGGCGGAGACAAATCCAACGAATCAATAACCATGAAAATTGGTTTAGCAGATCTCGAGTTATAAGTGTTCGAACAAACCCGTCTTGGTTTTATATATATGTAGATTACATTGAAATTACAAAATTATTAAATCGAAGGTAATTTATTGATAAACAAAGCGGTTATTAACTGACAAAAAAACGATAAGAATTTTCGTATTATTTTAAATAAAACAAGTTAATTACTAGATTATAACAATTAATTTATTAAAAGTACTTTCACATTTAATTTTATTTTTTAAGTTCCGCCAATTCCAATAATTATTAAATTCAGAATAATCCAAATTTTGATCAGCTGGCCCTTCCAAATCGGGGTAATTATATTGTATACTCTCGGAAGCATGCCAGGTGTAGAAAGATTTATGAGCGCTTGCAAAATTTTATAATAAAGCAGGTAAGTGAGTGTTAAGGGTTGGCAAAATTCCTTCTAACTAACAAAAGTCATGCTATTTCCACCGTTAAGTTATTTCGATGACGGTTAACTTATTGCCCCTCACCCCAAAAAAATAAAACAAAATATTTTTAGAATGAAATGGTTTAGAAATGAGGCCACCCATCGGACTAAACAAATAAAAATAGGTAAAACTTTCTTTTGATCACTGACAATGAGAGTAATGAAATGATTGAGAAAAGAACGGCTGAACCAATCTTAATGAAAGTTTCAGAGGTTGTTCGCTGTGGATCGGGAAGGTTTAGAAATAAAAACTATATTTGAGGGCTTTTCTTGAAAAAGTCGGAAAATTGGACACTTTCCAAAAGTAACTTTTTGCTTTATTTTTCAATTATTTGAATCGTTCAAATTTGTCGTTTGCTTTCATTATTCCGGATTCAAAAAATCCAGTAAAAGACAATTATACTTCACCAAAGGAAGCAAGGAATTGAGAATGGTACGGTGTGTGCAATTTTTGGAAAAGTAAACCAGCAATTACAATTGCTGGAACAAGTTAATCACTGGAATGCAAATGAAGTTCACACACTTTTCGCGATAATCATTTCGACATATCAGCCTTCAAACATCGTCTTCGCTAAAAATTGGAAATGGGTAAATTCCGGTTAATACTTTCGGCGGTTTAATATCAATTCCATTTGAAGTTTATCAATTCACGAAAGATGAACTCATCACGAATGTTCGGACATTGGCCAAATTATCGTAACTACGATTCCTTAACTACCAAAAATACTGATGTTGTTGACTTAAACTGAAAAATTCAAAGTCAGATTCCGGGAGACTTGCGCTCATACAAATTGATCGCTCATACAAATCGATCGATCGTCGTCTTGACAATGAAGACGACACCGTAAATTATTATATTCGCAATCTGCTTGTGCCGAAGCTGTGTAATGGAACCCGACTAATTGTGACGCACCTATCGAATACAAGGGAGCAGAATGCTTGATTTTAGTTTAAACGTATTCCGTTTACAGTGAAAATTGCATTTGAGATGACAATCAACAGGACACAAGGATAGTCGGATAGTGTGTGGCATAAATTTGGAAATGCTATGTTTTTCACACGGCCAGAGATACGTGGCGTGCTCACGAGTTGGAAAACCATCTTTTTCATCAACATAATTTTACGCAGGACAACGGCTGCGGGGTCAGCTAGTAATTATTTAAATAAATGTTACATTATTACAATATTTATTTGTTCTGATTTAAAAGAAAAATATTGAAATGCTTTGAATGGCGTAAATAAATTCAAGTGGAAAAACACGAGAGCTTTTAAACATGTTTTTAGCTACTTGTGATTCTAATGACATCAAAAGAAATCAAACACATTCTTTACAACGTTGTTCTCATTTAGCCTATTAGGAATTCTAAACTTATTCCACAATGTAAACATTGGCAGGCATTTAGACAAACCAAGAACTTCTGTGGTAAAATGTCAAAAGCGGGTAAATGCGGTGGTAAGCACAGAACCATCGTGTGCCAAAACCCAAACTCAGGAAAACCAAAATGCTGTAACTGTGGCAAAAGTCATCAGGCAAACTACAGAGGATGACCTACTAACTCAAATCCTTGAGATGTTAAATAAAAAAGAAAAATTCAATATCGATCTGTGCAGCCGTTTAGATAACCTCGAAAAAAATAAAAATAAAAATAAAACAAAATCTAAGGCATGAATGATGCTCTCCGAGTTATGACATAGAATGCAAATAGATTATTAAAGCACCAAGAAGAGCAACAATTTATTTCACAAAAAGAGAAAGAAGAGTGTCTAATATCCAAAACTCATTTTACGAGACACAGCCATATAATTTTCAAAAACTACGATATCTATCATACAATCCACCCTAGTAATTGTGTGAGGGAGGCACTGCTGTTATTCATAAAAATGGCATTAAACATTAAGAGGATAGAAAAATCAGTACCCACAATATTCAAACCACAATTATTACATTAAAAGCAATGAATCAATTCTTGTAAATTACTGCAATATATTGAACGCCGATATACTAAATCCTCGTTGAAGAATATAAAGGACTTCTCAATATGCACCCACACAAATTTATTATGGGAGGCGACTTTAACGCTAAGCATGTTTACTGGGGATCGCTCTTAACGACAGCTAAAGGGCGAGACTTATTCCAGGCAGCTCAGGAAGACGGGTGAGTTTATATCTACCGGAACACCAACTTACTGGCCAACGGACACCAACAAAATACCAGATTTATAACCAGGAAGATATCTCGAAATTTCATAGAAATAGAAGGTGGGTTAGATCTAAGCTCCCCATTATATTTAACATTAAGTGGAACATTCATTAAAAGAGATCTTAGTCTGAAGCTATACAACAAAAATAAGGACTGGACTTCGTTCAAACAAATACTTCAGACTAAAATAAAGTGTCCGAAAATCACAACAATTGAACAACTAGAGTTAGAAGTTAACACATTTACGAAAGAAATTCAACAGCAGCTTGGCATAATACACCGGAGATAAAGGGAAAAATTATAGGTTCAAATTACCCTAAAGAAATAAAAATCCTCCTAATAAAGAAAAGAAAGTTACGACGGAAATGGCAACAAACCCGCTCACCACTCGACAAAACCAACCTTAATAAGGCAATAGTTGAATTAAAACGAGAAATCGCTCATATTAAGAATGAGTCAATTAATAAATATTTATCTCAACTACCCGCTAACAAAAAAATGATAATCCACTCTGGAAAAGTACAAAGCATCTGAAACGTCCAACAAGCCATGTTGCACCACTAAAAATTGCTTCCAATACTTGGACTAGAAGGGATTGTGATAAAAGGTAATGCATTTGTAAAACACCTAGCTGAAGCCTTTCGTCCAAATGAGGATAGTGAAACCGCGTTCCTCAGTAGTATTCAACAGGATCATGCAAGAATCCCAGCAATCAAAAGCTTAAAGTTAAGAAAGCAGCTGACATCGATTAATTACTGCTGAAGTGTTAAAGCAATTACCATACAAATGTTTACGGAAGCTCACTTAAATTTTCAATACAGCAATCCGTCGGATACATTTTCCAAGCCTTTGGTAAGTTGTCGAAGTTATTATGGTTCCTAAGCCAGGCATTAGGATCCTCACATAATCTCGTCATATAGACCAATTTCACTACTTCCTCAAATCTCAAAACTTTTTGAAAAATTAATTTATCTAAGATTAATCTCATCGCATCACTTCGGTTTTAGAAACAAGCATTCAACAATAAAACAAATTCACAGAATAACATCAGAAATAGAAAAATCCCTGGAGGATAGAAACGTATGCTCAGCTGTTTTCGTTGACGTTGCGCAAGCGTTTGACAAGGTATGGCACGAAGGCCTTATGCAAAAACTAAAATCATGTCTTCCGATTGAATATTGTGCTCTTTTAGAATCGTATATCACCGTGAGATTTTTCGGTGTAAAACAAGGAAATGAATTCTCCAAACTAAAATAAATAGAAGCAGGAGTTCCTCAGGGACGTATCTTAGGTCCACTTTTATATATTCTGTATACAAGAGATTTACGGTTAGAACCAAACAGTAAGACTGTCACTTTTGCTGATGACACCGCAATACTATGCGTCGAAAAACCAACAAAAAATAAAAAGCTGCGCTAAACCTGCAACATGCAATCAACTCTGTAGTAAGTTGGACTAAAAAACTGTGGTAGGCCCACTAACTGCAATGGTTTCTTTACCGGCATACGCAGATGGTGACAGTTTTTGTTGACCGGTTGAAGATTGTTTAGTTACTTTCCACCAGAATTATTATTAGCAGCAACCACAGCACTAAATTTGATAGATTTGTCCCAGAAAACAGTTGTGTTTGTTGAACCCCAAGCTTTTGTGCTTGAACATACAGCCGAAGTATTATTGGGGCTTCCACCCGTATTACTTGTTGCACTCATAACAGTTGTTGTGTGCTGCTGTTCCTGTTCTTTGTGACGCTGCTTCAACATATTTTTTTCATTGGCTAAACACTTTGCTTCTTCTGCTTGTATTTCGGCAAAACTTTTAACGGGTACGTCCCTTACAGGTACGTTCCATTTTAACATGGAATCAAATGCTTCAACAGCAGCGTTAGCACTAGCATGAACTCGTTTGCGAAACATTTTCATTTTACGCTGTTCCATTTGGCGTTCCCGTCTTTGAGCTTTTTGTATTTCAGCTAGACATGGCACACCTTTTGAAGAAGCTGCATTGCTTTGAGTAGACCATGGTGCAACAGAAGATTGGAAATGCGCATTTTTGTTATGAAGATTAGAACTCGAATTCACTGATTCAGTTAAACCAGAATTATTGGCTATATTTCCTAGAATTGCTTGCCGCCGCCGTACTAGAATTTGCAGCTGCCGTTCATTTTGTTCAACCATTTGTCGACGCTTTTCATCATCTAATTGTTGTTGGTGGCGTTTTTCCTCACCTGATTGCTGGCGTTTCTTTTCCTCCTTCTTTCGATGTTTATCTTCGGCTTGATCTCGACGTCGATCCGCCTCGTTTTTTTTGTTACAAGCACTAACCTCAGACACCTTTGGGTTCGTCGTGGTTACTATCTGTTGCTTGATAGCACCTTTTGTACTACCCTTAAGGTGTTTAGCGACAGATTCATTAGATTCATCTTTGAGCTGGGTTGTCATAGGTGACACTGTTAACAGATCGCCTTGCTCCAAAGTGGCTAAATCAGACATAGATACCGGAATTAGTTTTTGCGGATGTGGTACAAGTTTTGTCGTAACAGGTTCTGAGGATTTTTCATTAGATGGTTCTATTAAATAACTACAAATATATTTCGTGCAATTTAAAGGAATTTATTATATACCCCAATGATGTGTTACTGCGAAATTACAGCCTGTGTCAATATTACCGCGCCAAGCTTCAGCACTGCCCACTCCACTGCTAGGCGCGTTTTCCCGATCGTTGCGATTACGTCGCCAATTTTCCAAGTTTCTAGGATGATTATAAAATTCTTTTCGTGGACTTAAAATTGGAGTACCACGCCAATATAAACTTGAACTGATGACGCACATGTTGCCGCCCCCTGTGCATAAAAAATTGCCTCCACCATTCCGTTCTGGCCCGCCGCGTTCAATCTATTCAATTAGAAACCATAATTTCAAATACATAAATTATTTGTTTTTTATCTACAAGTTGCTACCTTCACTGGTATTGACCGTGGATCAGCTTCGCCGAACTTAGCTATATATCGTTTGTAGATTTTATAATTTGACTTCCCATGCATCCGACCATGATTTACCAAACCCCCTCTTCCCCCACCTCTTGTACAGGTATTGAAACCAACTAGTGATCGTTGCATCCTTGAAGGTCGTTGCTATAATATAAAAATAATTAGATTATCGTGTTACGAATACACGAAAAGTTAAAAAAATTAAGACATACTATACATTTTTAAACTGTCAAATCTGATATCATATAGAAATCATTTTTTTTACTAGAAGACTGCTCCACACTTTACTGTGGCTGGTATGATTTCTAGTCAGCCGCTACATTTAAAAGATACGTATACAAATTTAGCAACTGAGGAAATATTTGTTAATGAGATATTGGGCACCGAGGACAATGAAGGCATTGGACGCCCTAAAGAGGCGAAAGCTTTGTACAAAGTGGATGCCGCGTAAGTTCATAATCCAACAAAAACAACGAAGTTTTGATTCTGAGGTGTGTTTGAATGCTCTTTTATCATAATAAAACCGAATTTTTGCGCCTGTGTATGACAATAGAAACATGGTTCCATAATTTCACATTGGAGTCCAATCGACAGTCAGCCTAGTGTACTGCATATCATGAACCAGTTATGATATATTTCACTGCGTATTTGGTTGCAGTTCTATTCCACCATTCCCAATATTTTGAAAGTGTATTATTTTTGAGGAAGGGTCTGTATGAAATTGTACGCATTTACTGTTCAATTATTCGAAAATATTTCTGTATTCTCAAATTATAATAGACCTTTTTATCAACACTGTAGTTATTCTTAGGTGCAGCGTTTGGTTTGTTATGAATGCATACGCGTTTTTCGCCCATAATCTAATAAAGAAGTCGCAATGCTTTGACGACGAAAATGTTAAGGCCATTTTTTGTTGTGATATTAGAAATATTTGACGGGTTCGTCCTAAAAAAAACTACCTTTTTCAGGAGCAACAATCAGTATAACCCATATACTGCAGGCATACGAAATTTAGTGTTGTTCTCCCGCATTAGCTCTGTTTTGTTAAATTTATACTCTTGCAACCAGTTGCTACAGAGTATTATAATTTCTTCACCTAACAAGTTTACTGAAAACCACTTAAACTACAACAACCAAATTTGCTGGTATAAATCTCATTGTAACTTCTACCTACAATGTGAAAAGGGATGAAATCGGAGGATATAACGGTATTGTTTAAAACTACTAAAAGCGCGATAAATCAATATCTAAATAAGCCAGAGTGTGAAAAATGGACGATGGTCACTCACTCTCTCTTTTTGGTAAAATCCCATATCTCGGGACCCGACCAACCGACATCGACAAAATTAAGTACGTGGCATTCTTCTTATATTCTTATGTCATATTGTAAAAATGGACAACTAATCGGACAACATTCACACCTACTTTCCATATAGTACAATTTTAATGCCTTTAGTGCGTGCCACCTTATGAACAAAACTGACTTAAATCCAATAAAAACGGTTCAAGCCCCTAGGTACCAAATATTTAGACCCCGTCAACTATAGTCAACTTTAACTTATAACTAAAATTAAGCAATAGTCCTTCTCTTATAATGGTATGTCATAGGGGGTCGAATCGGACCAATACTTCCTTTAGCCCCATATACCTGATATAAAGATTTTCGAATTGAGGGGTATCTTTGTATCGCATATATCGGCCAATATGTGAGTTATCCCAATGAAAATAAGAAAGAGTATGTTATTAATAACAGTGCGTCTTTGTGCCTAAATTAGATAAATTTGAGCTAAAACTTGGCCTAGCCCCTATATAACTAATATCAGGATTTTCGAACATCCGGATGACTTTACTCTATATTGGTTTTACACTTTGAGGTATTTCCCTGGCTTCGATTCTTGCAAGTTGCAAGAGTATAAAATGTTCGGTTCTATCTTAGCTTCTCCTTACTTGTTCAGATCAAAAAAACCGGATTTAAGGGGTCCCAGTGGTCTAGAACGCTCAAATAAAGGGTGTTTTAAGGTTTAAAAAAAGAGCAATCGATTTAAAAGTTTTACAGTTTATTTATACACTTATGAAAAGTACAAAAATATTTTTTTGTTAAATAAAAAAAATTTTTAACAATATTAAAAATGGCGTCCAAAAAAAGCTATTTTTGGACCAGTTTTAGATCGAAAAAAAAATCGAAGTTCTTAAAATTGAAATTTGATTGTAGTCCCAGCGATAGATATTGATCTTATAAACACCATATTAAAATTTCAAGTGATTCGGATGGATACTGTTTTTTTTCATCAACGGCACGCAAAAAAGTAGTTTTGAGATAAATGACGTACAAAGAATCCATTCAATGAGCCCCTCGACCGCGCGCTACCTGCTAAAATGGCTGTAGAAGCTAAAATAATGTGAATATCCTTCCAAAAATTTTACAGTACATTTATTTGTGCCCCAACTGTTTTGTACGAAAAATGTGATCAATTTTGCAGTCCTACATTCCCATATTCGTAATATATGCGGGCAAAAGACGCAGCTAAAAAACTTGTTGCTGTTGTGAAATAATTTGTTGTTATTGTGAAATTAACTTATAAAATGTTATGATTTGTGCCTCCAAGGATTTTGGATTTTATTTCAAGAAAGTCGCCATACACAGTTACCATTGATTAATTCCTGCATATGGAAAGCAGAAAGCAAAAGTCAACGTCGCAGTAACCGGGTGCCCTTCCATCGTCAAAAATGATCTGGAGTTGGAGAGCATCTCCCTATTGAGGGAAACATACGCAGTCGTTGCAGAAGTTGCGCAGAAAACAAAAGAGAAAATAATAACGTACGAAAACGCCTTGTATTTCTTGTAACATCCCCTTGCGTAAGCTTTGTTTTGCCAAATATCACACGAATTGACACCTGACTGTATATGTATACTGTATATGTATACAATTCATACTTTTTATATTAATCATAACAAAATATAAAAAATACAATAAAAATTCCAAATTTTTTTAGTTTGTCTATCTATCTTTATGCTACTATTGTCGCATATGTGACAATACCAATTACTCATGGGACATCCTTTTCCAAGGATACTTCTCCTGTACATAAGAACACTCCTTTGACCATAATTACCCAATCTAAATGGAAAAAGTTTTTTTCTTTAAAAAAAAATCGGTATTGAAAGCTTCTATCCGAATCACTCCTATTGCAAGAGTGTATATAGCCTAGCGGAACTTAACTAAGAGCACCTCATCTGATAACACTGGTCACACTACATCAAAATTGCCTTCTACATGAAAATATACTATATTGATTGTATTTCACTCGTTGAACATAAATATACAAGTTAGAATTCATAATTAGCTCTTATTGTGCATTTATGCCTTATAAATATAATAGAGGGTAGCGCGACAGATTTATCACATTAATGATGATAACTCAAAATATTTAGTGATTACCCGCGGAAATTTTATTATTTCACATTTGTTTGTTGTGGTAACGTTGACTGTGTTTTGTTTAACAGTTAAAACGTGAAATTGTTACCGTTTTCTTGTCATTTTTAGTGAAAAATCTACAGTTTTCGTTATGTCGCGTAAATGTGTTAATAGTGCAGACAATTTTTGCTACATTTGCGGTAAGGTGACCCTTACTAACCAAAGATGCTCAATAACACAACGTTTAGAAACTTACTTACATTATTTTGGAATTAAAATTAAAAACCAAGACAAATCGTGGGTACCACATTTTAGTTGCACAACTTGCTCCACAAATCTGATTAAGTGGCTAAACAAAAATAAACGTTCATTGCCTTTTGGTGTACCAATGATGTGGAGGGAATTTACCAATCATGCGAATGACTGTTACTTTTGCTTGACTCCACCCATCCAGCACGGTATATCACGAAAAAAGAAACGAAGCGTAGTATACCCTGACGTAGACTCTGTATCGCGACCTGTACTACATGGAATCGATTTACCTGTTCCTCGACCTTCCGAAGAATACCAGCAAGATTCTGAAGAAGCGATTAATTCAATGGAAGTTGACTACAATGAGCCTACAACCTCACAATCGCCACAGTTTGTGGGTGACAATATTTTTTGTGACGAATCTCATAGAATTTCGCAAGATGAACTCAGCGACCTTATACGAGATTTAAATTTGCCAAAAGATAAAGCGGAATTACTAGGATAGATACTTAAGCAATGGAATTTGCTTCAACCGGATGTCAAAATCAGTTTATACAGATATCGTCAGAAGAACTTGATGACCTATTTCAAATCCGAAAACCAGCTTGCATTTTGTAATAACGTAAATGGCTTGATGAACGCTTTGAACATTGAATACCATCCACAGGAATGGCGGCTGTTCATAGACTCCTCAAAATTAAGTTTAAAAGCTGTTCTTCTCCATAATGGTAACACACAACCATCGATTCCGTTATGCCACGCTTTGCATACTAAAGAAACATACGAAAATATGAAATTAATTTTAGATGCTATATCATACTCAGAGCACGAATGGCAGATTTGTAGTGATCTAAAAGTCATAGCAATGGTGGGATAGTCGGGCTAGATCTTTACATTACATAAAAAAAGATTGGAATGCTAGACTAAGCCTGAATCCTGGAGAAAAGAACGTCCAGCACCTTCCTCTAGTTAATTCCCAAAAATTCTTCTACCGCCTTTACATATCAAATTGGGACTAATGAAAAACTTTGTGAAGGCTCTCAACAAGGATGGACAAGCATTCAAATACCTGCGAAGTAAATTTCCACATATAAGCGACGCCAAAATTAAAGAGGGAATCTTTATCGGACCTCAAATAAGAGAGATTCTAAAGGACCAAAACTTTGATTCAGTTTTACAGGGCTTTGAAAAAGAAGCATGGGAATCTTTGAGAGCAGTCGTTCATGGTTTTTTGGGCAATAAGAGAAATGAAAATAATGTTGAACTTGTGAACAATCTCCTTCAAAAGTATCAACAGTTGGGTTGCAATATGTCCCTAAAAATTCATTTTCTTCACTGCGGTGATGTAAGTGACGAACATGGTGATCGATTCCACCAAGATATCTCGACAATGGAAAAGAGATACCAGGGCCGATGGGATGCGTCAATGTTAGCGGACTACTGCTGGAATTTGAAAAGAGATACCCCTAACAGTGATTACAAAAGACAAACGAAAAAGAAGAGAAAATCTTAATCAAATACGTTATTTTTTTTATATATAAGTAAAAAGCAAAAAATAATAGTAAATAATTATTATAGTTTTTTTTATAAAATGTTTTGTACTTTAACGTGTTACTAAAAGCCAAATTTTGTATATTAGGTATATTTCCAAAATAAGAGCTAATTCGAAAAACATATTTTTGTTTTCCTATTCAGTAACCTCAAAGCAATATAAAAATAAAGTATTCTATAGAAAGGCAAACAAAAAGTTACATTTTGTAGACCAGTGTAATCAACAACAATCAAATCTCTAGAGACAAATTCTACTTGTCGCATTTCATACTGGCTGTTTATGCGACTTCTGATCCCATGACATCTCGCCCTTCAACACAACTTTCATCACACACAACTTTCAGCATCACACCAGGCAAACCCCACACAACAAACACAACCATACCACACTACACACCAACATGTCAATAATCGTTTCTACCACCCAACCGATCAAAAGTGATTGGTCAGATCGGGGTGACCCCAATTTGATTTTCGACCGCTGATCCGTACGCCCAATTTTGATTTTGAATTTTTGATCCATTTCTTGAAACATACTTTTTTTGTTACCGGGGGGAATCTTCGAAAGATACCGTCCTGTTTCAAGCTTTAGGCGGTAGGCTCTCGTTCTAGAAATTTTCCAACTCCATGTTAATCACCCGTCCTTCACTCTTTCTCTGCCATTCCTTCCTTCTAAGCCGTATTAGGGCTGTCGCGCTCCATTCTCTAACAAAATGCCACGTCTGCTGGGAACGTAGCATGTGTGGTACAATATTTTCAGGGGTTGACCGCTCTTAAAGAAGTTTCTCTAGCTCCTCTCTTCCATCTTTATAACGAAGGCACAGAAAGAAAATGTATCACGCGTTCTCATTCTCGTTTCCTATAATAAATAGGAACTGCGTCAAGTAGTAGTGAGTTTCACCGTGATTTCTCTCTACCCACACTTGCACCTTTCTGATCAACGTCTTATTGTTTCGTCCTTTCGTTTATGCCACTCATTAAGGCCGTTTTGTCTCTCTTACTTTTTCTCTTGTTTATTAAGTCGTCTGCCCGTGTTTTTCGTTTTGTCATAGATTCATTTTAGCTCCATCGCCATAATATCTGAAGACATGAAACCTGAAACTATTCCAGCCGCTTCGTGTGACACAGTCCGGAAAGCGCAAGCTACTCTGATTGCGCTTAACCGAAAAGTGGTCATTGTGTGAATACAAGTCGGTCACTTGCCATGTACACGACTGCACTAGAGAGCTACTAGCAAACGTAATATCGATTATAGAACCGCGACCTTTTTTCGAAATTGTTTTTGTGTTTGTGTACGTGCTACCCCACTCCACTGCCCACGCATTGAAGACACCTGCCACCACCTTCATTGTGGTGTTCGACACTTCTAGTACCAGGTTATTGATGTGTCTTTCATATTCACTTTGTGAGATGCTCGACGGAATGTAACAACTATAAAAGTTTATTCCGCAGATTTTGTCCGCTAGTAGTAGACTCGTCCTGTTAGTGGCTTTTCTTGGATTTTTTGGTCGGAGGTCCACATTTCTGCGCTAATGTTTTTATATTATTCGAGACTATTATCACGTCAATTTTCTGCTTAAACTTCTAATTGACGTTGAGCTATAAAACTCTCATATGTTGGCTTCTTTTACGCTCTTCTTCGTAGAGAGGACTTTTTTTGCTACCTATCTGATGGTCACAGTTCTCCATCCTTGTTTTTAAATGTACTGCAGCACGGCTCCTTGTTGTATGTCTTTGAGAATTGACATCTCTGAGGCAGCACAGACTCCTATCGTATGAGTTTTTGCAGGTGGCCAAGTGGCCATATTCCAAACACCGGAAGCACTTTTTAAGGTTCGGCGTCTCTCTAATTTTACATACACCCATCCTATTTTGATTTTGTTAGCTTCAATACCCATCTAAAGCTAACTAGCTAACCGGTGAATTTATTTGACTCACCTAGGTCAAATACTTTAGCCGCTATAGCGTTTACGAAAGTTAAAAAAATGTGATTTTTATCAAAAAACTACATTTGTTGTGAACACTATTGCCACGTTCCTGGTAGGGATAGAGAGTAGGTTGAGGGTTTTCCTAAAAGCCCTTTAACTAATCTAACCGGTGCAATTTATTTGACTCACGTAGGTCAAATACTTCTTCTTTTCGCTACGTGGCGCCAATTGGATATTCCAAGCGTAGCCAGGTCCTTCTCCACTTGGTCCTTCCAACGGAGTGGAGCTTCCTCTTCCTCTGCTTCCCGGCGGGTACTGCGTCGAATACTTTCAGAGCTGGAGTGTTTTCATCCATCCGGAAAACATGACCTAGCCAGCGTAGCCGCTGTCTTTTAATTCGCTGAACTGTGTCAATGTCGTCGTATATCTCGTAAAGCTCATCGTTCCATCGAATGCGATATTCGCCGTGGCCAACGCGCAAAGGACCAAAAATCTTTCGCAGAACTTTTCTCTCGAAAACTCGCAACGTTGACTCATCAGTTGTTGACATCGCCCAAGCCTCTGCACCAAACAGCAGGACGGGAATTATGAGCGACTTATAGAGTTTAGCTTTTGTTCGACGAGAGAGGACTTTACTTTTCAATTGCCTACTCAGTTCGAAGTAGCACCTGTTGGCAAGAGCAATCCTGCGTTGGATTTCCAGTCTGACATTGTTGGTGGTGTTAATACTGGTTCCTAAGTAGACGAAATTATCTACAACTTCAAAGTTATGACTGTCAACAGTGACGTGAGTGCCAAGTTGCGAGTGCGACGACTGTTTGTTTGATGACAGGAGATATTTCGTCTTGCCCTCGTTCACTGCCAGACCCATTTGTTTTGCTTCCTTGTCTAGTCTGGAGAAAGCAGAACTAACGGCGCGGGTGTTAAGGCCGATGATATCAATGTCATCGGCATACGCCAGCAGCTGTACACTCTTATAAAAGATGGTACCTTCTCTATTTAGTTCTGCAGCTCGAACTGTTTTCTCCAGAAGCAGGTTGAAGAAGTCGCACGATAGGGGGTCGCCTTGTCTGAAACCTCGTTTGGTATCGAACGGCTCGGAGAGGTCCTTCCCGATTCTGACGGAGCTTTTCGTGTTGCTCAGCGTCAGTTTACACAGCCGTATTAGTTTTGCGGGGATACCAAATTCAGACATCGCGGCATAAAGCAGCTCCTTTTCGTGCTGTCAAAAGCAGCCTTGAAATCGACGAAGAGGTGGTGTGTGTCGATTCTTCTTTCACGGGTCTTTTCCAAGATTTGGCGCATGGTGAATATCTGGTCGGTTGTTGATTTTCCAGGTCTAAAGCCACACTGATAAGGTCCAATCAGTTTGTTGACGGTGGGCTTTAATCTTTGACACAATACGCTCGATAGAACCTTATATGCGATGTTGAGGAGGCTAATCCACGGTAGTTGGCGCAGATTGTGGGGTCTCCTTTTTTATCGATTGGGCATAGCACACTTAAATTCCAATCGTTGGGCATGCTTTCTTCCGACCATATTTTACAAAGAAGCTGATGCATGCTCCTTATCAGTTCTTCGCCGCCGTGTTTGAATAGCTCGGCCGGTAATCCATCGGCCCTCCGCTTTGTTGTTCTTCAGTCGGGTGTTTGCTATTTGAACTTCTTCATGGTCGGGCAATGGAACGTCTGCTCCATCGTCATCGATTGGGGAATCGGGTTCGCCTTCTCCTGGCGTTGTGCGTTCACTGCCATTCAGCAGGTTGGAGAAGTGTTCCCTCCATAATTTAAGTATGCTCTGGGCATCGGTGACTAGATCACCTTTGGGGGTTCTACAAGAGTATGCTCCGGTCTTGAAACCTTCTGTAAGCCGCCGCATTTTTGCGTAGAATTTTCGAGCATAACCCCTGTCGGCCAGCTGAGCAAGCGCATCAGACTCACGCATTTCGGCCTCTTTCTTTTTCTGTCTGGAAATGCGTCTCGCTTCTCTCTGCAACTCTTGGTATCTATCCCATGCCGCACGTGTTCTGGTCGATCGTAAAGTTGCGAGGTGGGCAGTCTGTTTTCTCTCCGCTGCGACACCGCACTCCTCGTCGTACCAACTGTTCTTTTGCACTTTCCGTAAACCAATGGTTTCGGTTGCAACTGTACGTAAGGAGTTTGAAATG
The DNA here is from genome assembly GCF_024586455.1 of Bactrocera neohumeralis. NCBI lineage: Eukaryota > Metazoa > Arthropoda > Insecta > Diptera > Tephritidae > Bactrocera > Bactrocera neohumeralis. The sequence goes on along the minus strand of NW_026094153.1, from coordinate 68,078 downwards.
CCATCCCACAGTTCCCTTATACCGAGTTGTTGACGAGTGCTCTCAGAGAGCAGGAATGCAAGCCGAGTAGAAAATCTTTCGGCTGTCTTTTGTGATTGCAGCTTCTCGACGTCGAACCTTCCTTGTGTTTGTTGGCGTGCGGTTTGTGCTGCACAGAGGCGGGTGCGAATCTTAGCTGCAACAAGATAGTGGTCCGAGTCGATGTTAGGACCTCGGAGCGCACGCACATCTAAAACACTGGAGACGTGTCTTCCGTCTATCACAACATGATCGATCTGGTTGGTAGTTTTTCGATCCGGAGACAGCCAGGTAGCTTGATGAATCTTCTTATGCTGGAATCTAGTACTACAGATAACCATATTTCAGCGAAGTCGATCAGTCTCAACCCATTTGGGGATGTTTCCTCGTCGAGGCTGAATTTACCGACCGTAGTGCCAAAGATACCTTCTTTGCTCATCCTGGCGTTAAAGTTGCCAAGCACGGTTTTGATATCGTGGCGATGGCAGCCCTCATAAGTGCGCTCAAGCGCTCGCATAAAAGGCATCGTTGGTCACATCGTCCTTCTCTTCCGTCGGGGCGTGGGCGCAAATCAGCGATATGTTGAAGAACCTCGCTTTGATGCGGATTGTGGCTAGACGTTCATTCACCGCAGTGAATGATAGTACTAGGCAACGGAGTCTCTCTCCCACCACGAATCCCACACTACATTCCTTGTGAACACTACTGCCACGAACCTGGTAGGGCTTAGGGGGCAAGTGCTAGTTTTCCTAGAAGCTCTTCGATTTAGCTAACTAATGCATATTATTTGACCCACCTGGGTCAAACACTTTAGCCGCTAGAGCGTTTAAAAAGTAAAAAAAAAGTGATTTTTCTCAAAAACTACATTTTATTGTGAACACTATTGCCAAGACCCTGGTAAAGTTTAGGCGGCAAACGCTAGTTTTCTTGGCAGCTCTTCGATTTATCTAACCAACGCAATTTATTTGACTCAAATAATCAAAAATCAAATACTGTATGGTTGCAACCCTCGATGTCAAAAATGCCTTCAATACGGCATCTTAGCCAAGTATACTAAGTGCTAAAAAACTTCTCTGTACCGGCATATCTCTACAACCTGATAGGCAGTTACTTCAAGGATAGGACGCTATGCTATAACACAAACCAGGGCTACAAAAAATACAAAATCTCCGGGGGAGTGCCACAGGGATCTGTACTCGGGCCCCTCCTCTGGAATATAATGTATGACGGAGTACTGCGACTCAAAGTAACGGAAAACGTACACATCATTGGGTTCGCAGACGATATCGCTGTTGTGGTTATAGCAAAGCACATACACGATATAGTTACGATTACCAACAGGACAATAACGTTAATAAGCGATTGGCTCGAAACTAACGGACTGAACCTAGCGGAGAGCAAGACTGAGGTGGTACTCATTACTGGCAGAAAAGTTCGGGAAATTGCCACTTTGATTATAAAGGGTATAAGCATTACTACACAACCGGCAATTAAGTACTTGGGAATCATCCCTGATGCAAGGATGTCCTTTAAGGAACACTTGGCGTACACATGCGAAAAAGCTACAAAAGTGTGCAGACCCGGTTAATGCTATATACCCGTTGGCCAAAGCAAATTAGAAGACGACTATTAGCTGGTGTATTAAAGTCAGTCGCGCTGTGGCCTACATCCTTTAGACCTATTGGCCAACGAAATTCAATGTCTTACAAGTAACAGTTTACCGCAAAACACACTGAAAGAAATTGCAAGGGCAGAGACGGTGAATCACTGGCAAAAACGCTGGCAGGAAAGCGAAAAAGGGCGGTGGACATTCCGACTGATCCCCAACGTTGAACCATGGCTAAACAGACCGCATGTCTGCTTCAAAGCATATCTGAAAGCATATCTGGAACGATTCAGACACAAAAGTAACGACACATGCGATTCTTGCGGAGGCGATATCGTCGAAAATGTAGAACACACATTCTTCTATTGCCCGAAATATTATCATGAGAGGCAACACTTAAAAATGCGTTCTGTATAGACCCAACTCCTGATAACTTGGTAAACCAATTGGTCGAATCAGTAGAGAAATCAGACGTGACGGGAGGGGTTGGCGACGAACAATGTACAAGGGGAGTTATTAGACCAACAGAAGGGGGGCAAGTAAGTGCAACTTGTAACTGAATGCAGTTTGACCATTACAGACGCATGAGTGTCACTCAACCATCCTCCCGACGTAATACTTGACGGTGGTACCGGGGGGACGGTACAGGACGGTAGGAGGTTTAGTTCGGATTAAAGTTCCACACTGGCACGGGGTCCAGGCTTTCGATGTTTCCTCCTAGTCAAAACAAAAAAACAAAAACCTAGGCCAAATAATTTAACCGCTAAAGCGTTTACAAATTAAAAAAAAAAAAACAAATTGATTTTCCCCAAAAAACTACATTTCTTGTGAACACTATTGCCACGGCCCTGGTAGAGCTCGTGGGGCGAATGCTAGTTTTTCTGGAAGCCCCTCGACATGGCTAGCTAATGCAATATATTTGACTCACCTAGGTCAAACACTTTAGCAGCTAGAGCGTTTACAGAATTAAAAAAAAAGTGACTATTTCTCAAAAAACTGCATTTCTTGTGAACACTATTGCTACGCCCCTGGTAGGGTTTAGGGGGGCAGGTGCTAGGTTTCCTGGAAGCTCTTCAATTTAGCTAACTAATGCAATTTATTTGATCAACCTAGGTCAAATAGTTTAGCCGCTAGAACGTTTACAAAGTTAAAAAAATGTGATTTTTCTGAAAAAACTACATTTTTTGTGAACACTATTGCCACGACTCTGGTAACTTTAGGCGGCAAGTGCTAGTTTTCCTGGAAGCCCTTCGATTTAGCTTTTTTGTGACCTAATTCAATTTACTCCTGAAGCCCTTCACCTAGGTCAAATTTTACTTTAGATGCTAGAGCGTTTACAAAATTATAAAAAAAACGTGGTTTTTCTCAAAACACTATATTTCTTGTGAACACTAGTGCCACGCCCTGGTGGGGTTTAGGGGACGAGTGCTAGTATTCCTGGAAGCTCTTCGATTGAGCTCACTAATACAGTTTATTTGACCCACCTAGGTCAAACATTTTAGCCGCTAGAGCGTTTACAATGTGCAAGAAAAAATGTGAGTTTTCTCAAAAAACTACATTTCTTGTCAACACTATTGCCACTCGAAAACTTATATTCACATTTTATAAATTTATTATGCACATAAAATGAAGAATAAAGCAAAGTCTAAATGAAGGAACTTTGACTAGAAAAGTAGTTCTGTCTCTTCGTTGCGGAAGAGAATATGTAGCGTAATCATCTCTCTTTTGTAATCCATCAACACGCGTTGAAGGCCCAGCAGTTATCGGCGAATTGACGACCGTTGATTCATCAGTAGTTATAGATGCTCCCGCAGAGATTGATGGAACAGCAAACGTTGAATCTTTTTTACGCGCTCTCTGATATTCCGCAGCTGTTTTCCTCTTCTTCGTTTGACTGCCAGCTATCATTTCCAATTTCTCCTTTTCCCGCTCTGCTTTCTTTCGTGTTTGGTATTCGCAGATAATATTGTTATCGGTTAATTGACGACCGTTGATACATCAGTAGTTATAGATGCTCCCGTTTGGAACAGCAAACGTTGAATCTCTTTACCTCTTGAAAGTTATACTTCTTAGTGATATTCCAAGAAATGCATATCATTTTGTACAAAGAAAACTAGAAAACTTAAATTCACATTTTATAAAGCAAAGTCTAAATCAATTATCATTTCTGGGTTCTGACGGATATCTATAATATTTACAATTGGATTATGATAACTAAAATACGATATGAAATGTCTTACATCTAGTTTATCTATATTTCTCGCGAATACCGCATCAATAGTCGTACCTCCTTTTGTCGTAAGATCAATTCTTCCATTGATCATTTCTAATGAAAATTTCTCTCTGAGGAATGCCAGTAATGGTTTAGCTTCTGACAATGAGAAATTTACATTGAAATCTCCCGCAAAGAGTACCGGTTGTTCGCTATACTCTACTGGTTCGCCGATAATATCTGCAAAAGCTTGCGAACCTGCAGTTGACAACGGTAATAAAGTTTTACCGATGAACAATTTTATATCTCGATGAATTTGGTGATATATAAATAGCAATTAAATTCAATTTTTTACTATTATGATTATCGCTAGGGTTCATTTTGCATTCTACCGCACACAAATCGCCTATTCTTGTTGATGTTGATATCGTCACATCAGCATCACTCACGTACGGAGATTTTATATCTAAATGAGGAGTGAGAATATGACATTTGTCTTGCTCATTGTGATAAATAGCAACGCCTAAATTCCTTTTTTCATTCCGTTGAAATCTTACAACGAAATCAAAATTTATAGAAATAAATGTTTCTGATAATAACATCAAGATTTGATAACATCAAGTTTGACTGTTTAAACACTCTATCTCAGAAATCATCAACATGAGCACGAATTGAATGATATTATTGATAAACATTTTCTTGTGCTAAGAAACTCGAATAATTCTTTTTCTAAGGTGATAATTGGATTTTGACGTAATTTTATCATTTCATCTCGCAAAGCGCGACATGACCTGTCATTGCTTCCAATGCCATGATAAAATTTTTTTTTCTGTTTGTTCACTGGGATAATGTAAACTCCTTCAATGGCAACAGCGCTTTACAGTGAAACATCAACTAATTGCTGAGATTGAGCTTGGTAATAATAGTAAAAAATTACATTGAAAGATACACATTGCGACTTGTGAATTGTCAACCCACAAGCTGGTGCCAGTGGAAAGTGGTTTCTCTTAGCTGATATACTCCTCTGTCTATTAAGATATATTGTTGCGTTTCGAAGGGCAATTGGCACGGCCAAAGGATTGATATTATTTGCTAGCATGAATGATCGTGCTGTCATACGAGCTTTTACTCCAGTTTTACCACAATTTGGAAATACTAGCCATACTCGAGTGTTCTCCATTGTCGTTTCTTTCTGCGTGATCTAATTTCTCCATGTCACCGTTGGCTAATCCATCAGCAACTGCGATGTTGGCTGTTATAATGTAATACTTTCCAATGACGAATATTAAATGCTGTAGCAGTCCACCGGTATCAGCTGGTAGTGTTTTTTCTTCTCAAGGGCACTACGTGCGCTTTGTAATTGTTTAACCTTTATCACAACCTGAGATGAAGTCTACAGCCGCGGATATGATCTGATCAGGATGATTTGCCAAGATGAATTGATTATATTTGTCGACCGTGGCATTAGAATATCCCAGTCGAATCCCGTGAGGACATATTTGATTGGCTTCTTCTTCTGTCATAAATTTTGATTCTACTAACGCAAGTTCTTCATCATTTAGCCGATCCCCATTCCCGATTTTCGTTAGAATGGTCGAGAAAACCACATTTGCTTGACGCATGACTTGTGTGAGTTCATGCAGTTTGAATGAACGCCAAGTTTGCGACCCAATGTAATGTTTCGATTGTTTGAAAATTGGAGTAGCTTTCACTGGCGGGAGATGTCTCAAATCCCCAACTAGTATCATGTCTAGTCCCCCAAAAGGTGCATCTGAATTACCTGTTATAATTTTCAATCTCCTGTCGACTCTTTTCTAGAAGCTCTGCTCCAACCAAAATTCATATTGTGTTGATTATCATTTATTTGAGATTTTTCTAAAGCATTTTTTTAAATGTAACAACAGACAATAAACAATGAATTTTGGTTTCTCGTTCCGGTGTCGAAGCATATGTGAGAAAAGATGGTTTTGGTTGCAATTTATGAAACTAGCACGCCACGCCATTGTCCTGCGCGATATCTTTTGAATTGAAAAGACAAAAATTCGTGTTGATTATCATTTATTTGAGATTTTTCTACATTTTTTTTTCAAATTTGATAAACAACAATTTTTGGTTTCTGTTCACAGAAAAGATGGTTTTCGACTATCACGTATATCTCCTGTCGATTGTCATTTCAAATTTATGCAAAACGATGCGACTATCCTTGTGTCCTGTCGATTGTCATTTCAAATGAAACGTTTGAACTTTGAATTGGCAAATCGTTAGAACTCAAAAGAAATCGGTAGAATCAAACATTCTACCCCATGTATTTGATAGGTGCAATCATATTGCGAAACATAATAACGACAGATCCAACTTTGAGACGCAAATGATGCGGTGGCATACCAAGCCTCTCCAAAGAATTTATTTAGAAATTCCACTGGATAATTCACAGTGTTGTCTTCATTGTCAAGACGATCGATCGATTTGTATGACCGCAAGTCTCCCGGAATTTGACTTTGAATCTTCCAGTTTAAGTCAACAACATCGGTATTTTTGCCAGCTAACATTGCGCATGCATTTAAGGAATCGTACTAACGATAATTTGTCTAATGTTCGTATAAACATTCCTTATGAGTCCATCTTTCGTGAATTGATAAACGGCATATGAAATTGATATCAAACCACCGGAAGTATCAACCGGTGTTGACCCATTTCAATTCTTAGCGTATACGATGTAAAATGTCTTCGGCAATGTAATTTTTGGTCGTATCCCATAACTGACGCGAATTTGAAGGCTGATCATCGCGAAAAGTGTGCGAACTTCATTCCAGTGATTATCATGTTCCAGCAATTGAAATTGTAATTGTATGTATAATATCAAGGTATTTCCGAATAGAGCAAGTTCTCGCAAACGGTTCACTGACGAAAGTTGAGAAAAAACTCGTAAATGTTAATTTTGTTGCTGGGGGTGTTTCCCCTGTCTGTACTGTATTCTCTGTGTTGAAATAGACTATTTGGTCACTCTCCAAATTAACCGCGAGACGCACAACAGTCCAAAACCTTTCATGAATTGCAAAAGTAAATATCATACAAAGCGCTTTATTGCCGTTCACGTATCGACCCATTTGATACTGCTGATCTCATATCGTTCAAGACCAGTAACCGCCATGTTGCTCCCTTTGGTGACGTACTTACAAACGTATTTTATCGATTACACCAAACTGCAATACGCAACATTGACATGACTTTTGAGTGTGAATTAGACATCAGTGGCGAATATGGTACGATCCATATGTTGTCGACTTCGATGTGTTGTTAACTTCGATATTCACGCCTCTAAATTGAATGCTAAATGTTCTGCCATTGTCATCTGGTGAGCGACGCTGATACATTGGATATCCATCATTTCTAGTTTGTGTTTCCGAAAGAAAAGCACGTGGATAGTGTTTCGTGCATTTATTGTCAGACACACAAACCGAAGTGGGATTGTGGTGTTTTCACCACTTCGTATAATTCTGGATCTATCTCTGGATCAGGAATTTCCGCAGAAATAATTTTATCAATTTGATCTAGTGTAACCACCATCCCCAACCGAAGAAGAATGTGTGCGTGCGGCAAACCTCTTTTTTGCTCCACAACAGAGTACATCCAGCATCTAACAGCATCTTATATACCATACGTTGCTTCAAGATAAAGTCCATCAAACATCGTAACTGTTGTTTGAAAAGTCATGCTGTGACATCGTGACGATCGCTTGCTGATTGACGGCGATCCATAACTCCGCACGTATGTCATCGCATCCCTGGAGTACTCGGTCATGTGCCTTGGGCTGCCAATGTATGTTGATGTCAAAAAGAACGCCGACCGATATTAGGCGACCTCTTCGTGGCTTTGTAAAAATTTCAATTTGCATTTGACCTCTTTGTGTGAAACACACGTAAAGTTTTCAATGTATAATTTTCAATAATTTTTCTTTTAAATAGCCGGAATAAAAAAGCAAGCGACCGAAATTGAACGATTCAAATAATTTGCAAATCAAAATATTAAAAAAACAAAACAAACAAAAATTGTATGAAAAGTCACTTTTTGGAAATTTCCAATTTTTCGACTTTTCCTTATGAAAAGTATATGTTTTTTTTTATATCTAACCCTTTCCAGATCCACAGCGAAGAACTTTTGATTTCATGAAGATTGTACATATGTACATATGTATGTATGTATGTATATACAAAATAAAACGTTTGTAAGGGAAAAAGAAAAGAGCTGTTTTTAGGAATTTTCCGGCAACTTTCGTAATTTTTTCTTACATAAGAACCTTACCCTAATAATAACAAATACAACAAAAAAATCAGCCAAATCGATTCAGCCATTCACGCGTGATGCCGTGACAACGAAAACGGTTTCATTTTTATATATAAGATTTCCATGATGAGCCGAATTACAAAAGTTTTTCCACATCCAGCGGGACCTGTCAGAAATACTAACAATGGTTGAAGTTGTTTCGATGTTAAATGATGGATAGCCTGCAGTAAGATGGATCGTTGTCCGATATTTGTTGTTTGCATAAGTTCACAAAATTGTGCATTCGGCATTAAATTTTCTCTTCGCTTCGCAATTGCTTGGAGTCTGTTCAAGGTTGCTAAGCGGAGATCATCGTTGAATGGAAGTGGCTGAGGAACCGCTCCCATAACATCTTGATTGTCTGCTTGCATACAATTTTCGTTCTCACGATACAACAGTTCGCATAATCTCATAGTTTCTTCAATGTTGATGTTGGACTCGAATTTCTTGCGACGCTCTAGAATAATGTTCTCATTGTCTGCATAAATTTGAAGGAATTTTGATTCAGAAAGTAGTTCTGTCTCTTCGTTGCGGAAGGGAATATGCAGCGTAACCATCTCTCTTTTGTACTCTTCGAATTGGGTTGTTATATTATAATTTGTATATCTTATATCATGGTGTTTAGTCAATTTCTTGTATTCATTATTGGCGTTGCATTTGTATTGCTCACAAAACTGGGCCAGAGTTAGATCGTTCAATTCCTCCGGTGGTTGTTCGTATTTGTCGAACACATTATCCCTCCAAATGTCTGTGGACTCGTCATTATTCTCCGTCAATTCTTTGCGTGCTTTTTTCAATCTCTGTCGGTCTATCGACCACGACGAGGCTTCTGACATTGGTTTACCAAGTAGCCACCAAGCTGCTTCTTGGCTCGAAATCTCTACTGAGTTCAATAAGTCGACACTCATTTTCCTAGTGATTTCAACCACTATAAATCCGGATATTTTTCTGTGATTTCATTAATTTGCCTATGTAAGTAACTGATCCCTCGGTTAGATTTATTAACATGTCTACCAAGTACGTCGCACAGGAATATTCGTCTAATATGAACTGCAAATCCATATTCGATTTTAAAACATTAAATAAGAATGGGTTGAATGCATTATGCCATTTTTCCGCTGGTGTTCTTTTCAAGAAAATCCGTGGCCGGTTAATTTCCGCAGAAAGTATTTTATAGTACTGTTCATTCGAAGTTATATTGTTGCTTTGATAGAAATCATCAATGTCGTTGTAATCGGCTATTTCGTATTGAGAATTTGGGTCTTCTTTCTTCATAGGGACGAGTATTTGTGTAGATCGAGAAGGCAGGAAAGGTGCTTCAAATCGACATTCTTGTGGCTGGTTACCTCTTACTTTTTTATAACACGTAAATGTGTGTTTATGTGTCGATCAATGATATCGCACTTTCTCTGTCTTCCTCCAATGGACGCTTCGGTGCGTTCTCCAGCCAGAGTAGAAAATAGGCGTAGGACTACCACGATGTTGAAATTCGATTCGCTTGAAATAGTCTTTCACCTTATATTGTGCAAATGGGGATGCTTTTTTGCTTTGTAGGAGACTCATTAAAGTGTGCACTAATTTGTCGAAATAGATGGCACAGGTTACAGCGTCCTCGTTGATTAATGTACTTTTATCCAATAAATTCAATTGCGCGGTTTCATCGTCAGAAATTACTCTTCCATCTTTCATTTTTGTAGCAGTTGTAACAGCGGGATCCACCGAATTTCATTTCCACTCATCGTGAGAAACATCGTAGGCCTTCCAAGTTGCCGAATCAAGGCGAATAAATCTGTGACCAATAATATGCAGAATTCGGTATTGATTTTAGAAATGCCAGATTTGTGTCGAGGCAATTGTGGATATACTCTTCCGATTCTATTTGTTGTCTCGTCACTCTTGTGCCATTCCCGATAAACTTGAAAGCGACAGTCAGGGATGAAGCAACACGAAGTCTCATATTTTTTGCAGCCATATAAAGCAAATGGCGAGGAGTAATCCCACGTCGATCGACTCGTCTTATTTCACTCGTTGCCATTTGGAAAGGTGTAACTGAAATTCCGTCTCGAAATGTTCTCATTTGTCCAAGATAAATACTAGGAAAAGACAATTCCTCGGCATAATCATCGAAGGGCAGACTTTTTGGAATTTGATTTTCTCCTGGCGCAAGTCGCAAATATTTATCTTCATCCCATAATAGCGTTTGTTGCTGGGCAGTGAGGCTATCTTCGATTGTGATTTGTTCACTGACTTCGTCGTTTGGCATATTCCCATCAAATATCGGTCCATTCAAGAACTGCTAATCAATTTCTATATCTTGATAAAGTGGTGTACCTTTGAGAAAGTTTAACCATGCTCGAATTGTCCTTTTATTAACCAAGCCTTGAACATAGCTCGATTTGTGAATCTTCCGTTTTTTATGTGCACGTTGATACTGTGTCTCCAATATTGCGTGGTAGTTTTTTTACCATCGTATCCACGTCAACCGGCTTATTTATAACCTGTCCATATACTCCAAATTGCCCATGCACGTGTCTCAAACGTTTTATTTCCATGAAAGGAATTCTGGGGAAATTAATCTTTCCGTTATAATATCCAACGGTGGCAAACCATAAGGCATTGGTGGATATTTGAAGCCATTGTAAACTGCGTAAGTTGGTACTTTTTTTTTTGCCGCAGTGATTGCAGACACGCTGAACATGGTTTAATATTTTCACTTGGAACATCCGGTAGAATTCTGTAAAGTACTTTCTGATCAATATTCTCAGGAAGTGCGGTTAAATCTTGCTTGAACCACAGGCGCCCACATATCAAACAAGCAAATCCAAAACTATTATTCGTAAATTTTGCCATTACAAACTCATGTGCTTTTTTATGTTGTTTAAAGTGAGCATAAGGAATTTGTGGATTATTTCTCACGTTTTCGGTGCCGGTATTATTGGTGTTTTGCTCTGTATCCTCGGTTGTACTCTCGTTTCTTTGCCGTGATGGTGCGGCCCTTGCCAATTCTCGCTGAGATTTTTGCCGTGCTCTATACTCTCGCTGATACTTTGCTGTTGATTTCCTTCGTGGTATATCCCTGAAATGTATACCACTACTTGTAGAGGGTCCTGCAATCGTTGATGGATCAATGCACGTAGAAGGTTCAGCAATCGTTGATGGATCAATGCACGTAGAAGGTCCAGCAATCATTGATGGATCAACATTGATCGGAGGTCCAGCCGTCGTTAATCTATCAACACGCGTTGAAGGCCCAGTAGTTATCGGTGAATTGACGATCGTTGATTCATCAGTAGTTATAGATGCTCCCGCAGAGATTGATGGAACAGGAAACGTTGAATCTTTTTTACGCGCTCTCTGATATTCCGCAGCTGTTTTCCTCTTCCTCGATTGACTGCCAGCTATCATTTCCAATTTCTCCTTTTCCCGCTCTGCTTTCTTTCGTGCTCGGTATTCACGATAATATTGTGCTGTTTTCCCTCCTCTTGAAACACGGGCTGCACTGTCTTTCCCGCGTAAAATCAATTTAAAAAAATCAAAACATAAAAATTTTGGCCAATCCATCAATTGATATTAGTTTTAAGAGCACAAGTTTAAGGCACAAGGTGCATCTATTACGGACAATTGAAATATTAAAGAGAGACTTACCATCACATAACCTGGAATCCGCTGTGTTATTCGTATTATCACTATCATTTATTTTATCAACATTGATCGGAGGACCAGCCGCCATTAATCCATCAACACGCGTTGAAGGCCCAGCAGTTATCGGTGAATTGACGCCCGTTGATACATCAGTAGTTATAGATGCTCCCGCAGGGATTGATGGAACAGCAGACATTAAATCTTTTTACGCGCTCTCTGATATTCCGCAGCTATTTTCCTCTTCCTCGATTGACTCCCAGCTATCATTTCCAATTTCTTCTTTTCCCGCTCTGTTTTCTTTCGTGCTCGGTATTCACGGTAATATTGTGCTATTTTCCTCCTATTGAAACTGCACTAACTTTTCCCGCGGTAAAATCAATTTAAAATCAAAACATTAAAATTTTTGCCAAACCAATTGATATTAGTTTCGAGAGCAAAAGTTTAATGCACAAGGTGCATCTATTACGGACAATTGAAATATTTAAGAGAAACTTACCTTCACAAAACCTGGAATCCGCGTATTATCACGTGTCACTTATTTTATTGTTTATTTATTTCTATTGACTGTGTACTAATACTACAAATAGTACGTCAATATTATATAGAACACGAATTAATTAGTAAATAAACATTGTCTACCGAAATGATCCTGTGAAATCTTAACTTTTCAACGGGTAGCGCAGAGTATTTCAACCAAAAATCACAAAAATAGTAAAGTATTCGCAGAAATTATCACTGTCACGTCAATTTTACATAGAATACGAATTAATAAATAAACACTGTCTTGAAAAATGATCCTGTGAAGTCTTAACTTTTCAACGGCTAACGCACAGTATTTCAACCAAAAATCATACAAAATGGTTGAGTATTCGCAGAAATTATCACTGTCACTTATTATATTGTTTATTTGAATCACTATCACTATTCACTGTGAAGTCTTAACTTTCATCGGCTAACGCAGCCGTTCAACCAAAAATCACACAAAATAGTTGAGAAATCGAAATCACTGTCACGTCAATATTACATAAAACATCAATTAATAAATAAACATCTAGAAAATGATCCTGTGAAGTCTTAACTTTTCAACGGCTAACGCACAGTATTTCAACCAAAAATCATACAAAATGGTTGAGTATTCGCAGAAATTATCACTGTCACTTATTATATTGTTTATTTGAGTCACTATTCACTGTGAAGTCTTAACTTTTCATCGGCTAACGCAGCCGTTCAACCAAAATCACACAAAATAGTTGAGAAATCGTAGAAATTATCACTGTCACTTATTATATTGTTTATTTGAATCACTATTCACTGTGAAGTCTTAACTTTTCATCGGCTAACGCAGCCGTTCATCCAAAAATTCACACAAAATAGTTGAAAATTTGAAATTATCACTGTCACTTATTATATTGAAATTATTCACTGTCAAGTCTTAATTTTCATAGAACAGCCGAACAAAATTAAAAAATAAAAACTGTCTAATTATCACAAATGATCCTGTGAAGTTTTAACTTTTCAACGGCTAACGCAGCCGTTCAACCAAAAATCACACAAAATAGTTGAAAATTCGCAGAAATTATCACCTACCTAATTCAATTTATTTGACTCACCTAGGTCAAATACTTTAGCCGCTAGGCGTTTACAAAATTATAAAAAAAAAACGTGGTTTTTCTTAAAACACTATTAGGGTGTTCACAGTTCCTTATTATCTGATGTGTTAATTTTGCCATCTGTTAACTTCAAAACATTTTACCACGTGGTAACTTTGTTTGTTCTTGTTTCCTATACAAGTTCGAAATAACAGTTTTAAGCAAAATTACTCTACTTTACTTCGTGTTTTTGTTTCCTGCTAAACTGGCAACTTTGATCAGCTGACTATTCACGTTTAGAAAAAATGGAAAGCAACACAGAAATACAGAAGGTAAACACAATTCGCAATATTGTTAAATATAAATATGAAAATATTCTGCCTGTAATTGTTCTATTGCAGGTTGTACATAAGCGTGTTCGAAGGGCTCCATACAGAAAGTGTACCGACAACGAAAATGAAAGTTTAATCAACTTTTTGAGGGACAACAGGCCACTAGAGAAACCAACGGCCCAACATTATTATATAAGATTTTTGAACCAAACTGGCAGCGACTTGCATTGGACTCTGGTGCGTTGCAAGGTAAAAACTTAAGATTGCAGTACACCAAGGCCAAATCCTGGCAAAATGCAACGGGAAGTGGCACCATGGATAATTGTGACACTACCAAAAGTAGGTTCTACACATCATAAATTTTTAAATGTATATATCCTACAAATACACTTCATTTTTAGACGCGATCGTAAGGATGTGTCCCCGGTACGATGACTTAGAAGACATTTTTGGCTATAGGGAGCTCACTTCAAACTGCCTTGTATTGGATACCGAGGACATTGCATGTACTGGTTCACCAGAAGTTGCCACGTCCTCTGATATAACCGTCGAGGAAATCGTGGCATTACCCGAGCCTCTGGTCACCCCTTCTACGTCAAAGGCTGTCCGAAAGGGTATATATTCGCGTACAGCCCTATCAGACGTTCTCGATGTACACTCCAGCTTATTGGATGCAAAAAAAGACAGAATCGAGAAGGAATTTAAGATGAGGAAAAATGAATTAATGCTAAAAGAGCAACAATTTTTGTTTGATAAAGAAAAATTTGAAAAAGAGTTGGTCGAAAAAAAAAGCTGACAGGGAAATTCAAGTTATGGAAATTCAAATGAGGGAGAGAATAGCTATGAAAGAACTGGAAATGAAAGAAAGAATTGAAATGGAAAAAATGAAAATAATGCAATAAAAATCTCGCGGTGCTAAGTATTTTCTTCCATATAGAAAATAAATCGCGTTATATGAAGAAAACATGTATAACACCTTCATTAGAAAAATATTAAACATCTTTTATTTCAATAAAATTTAATAGGCTATTGAACTGCATACCAAAAAGGCTAAAAATGTCGACTAAAAAGTTGAATATTTCGATGAAAATTTGTAAAGTTTAGATTTCTATAGGAAAATAATTCAATTTAAATAATTAAAGCCTGTGTTGATAAAAACCTGTTTTGTAAATCAAGCGTAAAGAAAAAAACGTCGTCGGAAACACTGCTACATATTCTTTGGCGGTTTTTATTTTCTGTACTTTATAATTTTTAGCCCATTCCGAGGTGCCGAAAATTACTAGTCTATTTATTAATTACATTGGAACTCTTCCTTTAAATATTAAGATAATTGTCTTTACAACTAAATGGTATTTGGTTAAAAAAACACATTTAGTTCTAAAAATTAAAAAAAAATCACTCAGAAACTTTTATTGGGAGCTCCTATTATTAACAAATTCAGCCAATGCAATTCGTAATTCGTGTTGTTCATAAATTTCTGGAGGATAAACAGCTATTATCGTCGTCTTGCAATATATTATGCAAAATGCTGCAGGCTAAAATCCATCTGCAACAGCTCTTGTAATTATTTTTGTTGGACAATCGAAACCGAAGCTCTTTTAAGCTGCTAAATCTTTCTTTTAATTTGCCGAAACAATTTTCCACTCGTACTCGATATTTAGAAAAGTATTGGTTGAACCTATCCCTTTTACTATATTGCGACAGTTCGCTGCTATTTTGACGAAAAGGTGTAATTATATTTCTATTTAAGGGATACGCAGAATCACCAGCTATCCATTGCCTTTCACAAAAATAATTTGCAGGTGCTCGTCCAATAGCTGATTCTGCAAATATTTTAGCATCATGTACACTGCCCCTATATCCAATTGTTGCTTGTCGAATTCTCAAAGAATAGTAGCACATGTTTTTTCCTGGAAAAATATAATTCATGATCCTTAATTGGAGATTACGGCAAACGTATTTCAGTGCCATCGACATAGCCAATGCACCCTGGCAGCTCATGCATTGTATTGGCTACAAGTTTGAGTCTTTCTTCCTTAGCTGGCCAACACAAAAACTTAGATTTCAAATTTACGATGGCAGAAATAATGCGGTCTGTAACTGTAATCACAGTTCCTCCAGCTCCAACTCCAAACAACCTTTCTGATGGATGCACTATCCCCACTAGAACCAAAACGGAAAAGTGCGATCTTTAATTGCAATTACCCTGGCATTTGAGGAACCGAATTTTTATTTTTAAAGGCAGTATCTTCTTTGATTAAGCTTAAAATATGTTGAAATTCCGGAGTTTCCAGTCGTAACATTTGCCGCATACGATTGTTATCGAAGTTGGGAAGGATGTGTCAATCCAATTTGTAGATTTTGGCACATTTATGTACGTGGCTGCATCTTCTTGAAGACAAAATTATTGCTGCACTAACATTAAAGTCCATTAGAATATCGCAGTCCTCATCTTCACTGCCTAAATCAATGCGCAAAATTATAAAAGTTACATGAATATAGAAATGTGCACCTACTTGAATCTTGGAGCAGCAATTCCAACATGTTTTTAAGCACAGTCCGTTTAGTAATTTTTCTTTTCCACTTCTGCGAGGCATTGCTTACATCTAAATCAAGTTCACAGTTCGAATCAGCTGTTTGAAGGGTTGCTCACAGTTTGAATGTGTTATCTTGTTAAGTTGCCACCTATTAACTTTAAAAGTAAACTCTGAATACCATATATATTTTTGTGAACACTAGTGCCACGCACCTGGTGGCGTTTAGGGGACGAGTGCTAGTATTCCTGAAAGCTCTTCGATTTAGGTAACTAACGCAATTTATTTGATCGAACTGGGTCAAATACTTTAACCGCTAGAGCGTTTACAACGTTAAAAAATGTGATTTTTTCTCAAAAGCTATATTTTTTTGTGAACACTATTGCCACGCCCCCGGTAAGGGTTAGAGAACAGGTGCTAGTTTTCCTGGAAGCTCTTCGATTTGTCTAACCAATGCAATGTATTTGAGCCACTTAGGTTAAATACTTTAGCCGCTAGAGCGTTTAAAATTTAAAAAAAATGTGATCTTTCTTAAAAACTACATTTTTTGTGAACACTATTGCCACGCCCTGGTAGCGCTCAGGGGACGAGTGCTACTTTTCCTGTAAGCTCTATGATTAAGCTAACTAATTCAATTTATTTGATTCTTCTTCTTCTTAATTGGCGTAGACACCGCTTACGCGATTATAGCCGAGTTAACAACAGCGCGCCAGTCGTTTCTTCTTTTCGCTACGTGGCGCCAATTGGATATTCCAAGCGAAGCCAGGTCTTTCTGCACATGGTCCTTCCAACGGAGTGGAGATCTTCCTCTTCCTCTGCTTCCCCGGGCGGGTACTGCGTCGAATACTCGCAGAGCTGGAGTGTTTTCGTCCATTCGACGTAGCCGCTGTCTCTTAATTCGCTGAACTATGTCAATGTCGTCGTATATCTCGTACAGTTTAGCTTTTGTTCGTCGAGAGAGGACTTTACTTTTCAATTACCTACTCAGTCCGAAGTAACACCTGTTGGCAAGAGCAATCCTGCGTTGGATTTCCAGGCTGACATTGTTGGTGGTGTTAATACTGGTTCCTAAATAGACGAAATTATCTACGACTTCAAAGTTATGACAGTCAACAGTGACGTGGGTGCCAAGTCGCGAGTGCGACGACTGTTTGTTTGATGACAGGAGATATTTCGTTTTGCCCTCGTTCACTGCCAGACCCATTTTCTGTGCTTCCTTGTCCAGCCTGGAGAAAGCAGAACTAACGGCGCGGGTGTTGAGGCCGATGATATCAATATCATTGGCATACGCCAGCAGCTGTACACTCTTATAAAAGATGGTACCTTCTCTATTTAGTTCTGCAGCTCGAACTATTTTCTTCAGAAGCAGGTTGAAGAAGTCGCACGATATAGAGTCACCTTGTCCGAAACCTCGTTTGGTATCGAACGGCTCGGAGAGGTCCTTTCCGATCCTGACGGAGCTTTTCGTGTTGCTTAACGTCAGTTTACACATCCGTATTAGTTTTGCGGGGATACCAAATTCAGACATCGTGGCACTAAGGCAGCTCCTTTTCGTGCTATCGAAAGCAGCTTTGAAATCGACGAAGAGGTGGTGTGTGTCGATTCTTCTTTCACGGGTCTTTTTCAAGATTTGGCGCATGGTGAATATCTGGTCGGTTGTTGATTTTCCAGGTCTGAAGCCACACTGATAAGGTCCAATCAGTTTGTTGATGGTGGGCTTGAATCTTTCACACAATACGCTCGATAGAACCTTATATGCAATGTTGAGGAGACTAATCCCACGGTAGTTGGCGCAGATTGTGGGGTCTCCTTTTTTATGGATTGGGCATAGCACACTTAAATTCCAATCGTTGGGCATGCTTTCGTCCGACCATATTTTACAAAGAAGCTGATGCATGCTCCTTATCAGTTCTTCGCCGCCGTGTTTGAATAGCTCGGTCGGCAATCAATCGGCCCCCGCCGCTTTGTTGTTCTTCAGGCGGGTAATTGCTATTCGAACTTCTTGCTATGGTCGGGCAATGGAACGTCTGCTCCATCGTCATCGATTGGGGAATCGGGTTCGCCTTCTCCTGGCGTTGTGCGTTCTCTGCCATTCAGCAGGCTGGAGAAGTGTTCCCTCCATAATTTAAGTATGTTCTGGGCATCGGTGACTAGATCACCTTTGGGGGTTCTACAAGAGGATGCTCCGGCCTTGAAACCTTCTGTGAGCCGCCGCATTTTTTCGTAGAATTTTCGAGCATTACCCCTGTCGGCCAGCTTATCAAGCTCTTCGTACTCACGAACGTCGGCCTCTTTTTTTTTCTGTCTGAAAATGAGTCTCGCTTCCCTCTTAAACTCTCGGTATCTATCCCATCCCGCACGTGTCGTAGTCGATCGTGTTTTCTCTCCGCTGCGACACGGCACTCCTCGTCGTACCAGCTGGTCTTTTGAACTTTCCGAAAACCAATGGTTTCGGATGCAGCTGTACGTAAGGAGTTTGAAATGCCGTCCCACAGTTCCCTTATACCGAGTTGTTGACGAGTGCTCTCAGAGAGCAGGAGTGCAAGCCGAGTAGAAAATCGTTCGGCTGTCTGTTGTGATTGCAGCTTCTCGACGACGAACCTTCCTTGTGTTTGTTGGCGTGCGATTTTTGCTGCACAGAGGCGGGTGCGAATCTTAGCTGCAACAAGATAGTGGTCCGAGTCGATGTTAAGACCTCGGAGCGCACGCACATCTAAAACACTGGAGACGTGTCTTCCGTCTATCACAACATGATCGATCTGGTTGGTAGTTTTTCGATCCGGAGACATCCAGGTAGCTTGATGAATCTTCTTATGCTGGAATCTAGTACTACAGATAACCATATTTCGGGCCCCGGTGAAGTCAATCAGCCTCAACCCATTTGGGGATGTTTCGTCGTGGAGGCTGAATTTACCGACCGTAGTGCCAAATATACCTTCTTTGCCCACCCTGGCGTTAAAGTCGCCAAGCACGATTTTGACATCGTGGCGGGGGCAGCTCTCATAAGCGCGCTCCAAGCGCTCATAAAAGGCATCTTTGGTCACATCGTCCTTCTCTTCCGTCGGGGCGTGGGCGCAAATCAGCGATATGTTGAAGAACCCGCTTTGATGCGGATTGTGACTAGACGTTCATTCACCGGAGTGAATGATAGTACTCGGCGACGGAGTCTCTCTCCCACCACGAATCCAACAACAAACTTGCGCTCCTTTATATGGCCACTGTAGTAAATGTCACAAGGACCTACTCGTCTCTGTCCTTGTCCTCTCCATCGCATTTCTAGGACGGCGGTGATGTCAGCCTTTATTTTCGCGAGGACATCAACCAGCTGGGCAGCGGCACCTTCCCAATTAAGGGACCGGACATTTCAGGTGCATGCCCTCAATTCGTAGTCCTTATTTCGTTTGCCATGGTCGTCATCAAAAGGGGGGTCTCTCATCCGAGGCTGATTGCTAATTTTCATTAGTAAGATTTTTTACGTGGCGGATCCCAAACCCAGCGCACAACCCTATGCGGAGGGGATGTTTCGCCTTCTCACTTTAGCTCGCCTTCAAACGGATGTTCTTAGGCTACCCAGAGAATACTTGGTCAAAGACCGGAAGTAGTGAGCTGCTTGAGCCATGTGTAAAAGAATCGTTTCTGGAAACTCCCAAGTGAATGCGATCAGAGAACTTTCCTCACTTGCGTGAACTTCTACACATGCCACGCCCTGGTGGGGTTTAGGGGACGAGTGCTAGTTTTCCTGGAAGCTCTTCGATTTATCTAACCAATGCAATTTATTTGACCCACCTAGGTCAAATACTTTAGCCGCTAGAACGTTTACAAAATTAAAAAAATGTGATTTTTCCAAAAAAACTACATTTTTGTGAACACTATTGCCACGCCCCTGGTAGGGTTTAGGGGGCGAGTGCTAGTTTTCCTGGAAGCTCTTTGAGTTAGCTAACCAATGATATTATTTGACCTACCTAGGTCAAATACTTTAGCCGCTATAGCGTTTACAAAATTAAAAAAAAATTGATTTTTCTCAAAAAACTACATTTCTTGTGAACACTATTGCCACGCCCCTGGTAGGGTTTAGGGGCGAGTGCTAGTTTTCCTCGAAGCCCTTCCAATTAGCTAATTAATGCAATTTATTGGCCCACCTAGGTCAAATACTTTAGCCGCTAGAGCGTTTACAAAATTAAAAAAAGTGATTTTTCTCAAAAAACTACATTTTTGTGAACACTATTGCCACGCCCCTGGTAGGGTTTAGGGGGCGAGTGCTAGTTTTCCTGGAAGCTCTTCGACATAGCTAACTAATGCAATTTATTTGACCCACCTAGGTCAAATACTTTAGCCGCTAGAACGTTTACAACAATTAAAACAAAAAAAGTGATTTTTCTCAAAAAACTACATTTCTTGTGAACACTATTGCCACGCCCCTGGTAGGGTTTAGGGGCGAGTGCTAGTTTTCCTGGAAGCTCTTCGATTTAGCTAACTAATGCAATTTATTTGACCAACCTAGGTCAAATACTTTAGCCGCTAGAGCGTTTACAAAGTTAAAAAAATGTGATTTTTCCCAAACAACTACATTTTCTTGTGAACACTATTGCCACGCCCCTCATAACGCTTAGGGCACGAGCGCTAGTTTTCCTGGAAGCTTTTCGATCTCGCTAACTAATGCAATTTATTTGACCCACCTAGGTCAAATACTTTAGCCGCTAGAGCGTTTACAAAATTAAAAAAATGTGATTTTTCTCAAAAAAATACATTTTTTTGAACACTATTGCCACGCCCCTAGTAGGGTTGGGGGGCGAGTGCTAGTTTTCCTGGAAGCTCTTCGATTTAGCTAACTAATGCAATATATTTGACCCACCTAGGTTAAATACTTTAGCCGCTAGAGCGTTTACAAAATTAAAAAAAAAAGTGATTTTTCTCAAAAAACTACATTTTTTGAACACTATTGCCACGCCCCTGGTAGGGTTCATGGGGCGAGTGCTAGTTTTCCTGGAAGCTCTTCGACATGGCTAACTAATGCACTATTACTTGACCCACCTAGGTCAAATACTTTAGCCGCTATAGCGTTTACAAAATTAAAACAAATGTGATTTTTCTCAAAAAACTACATTTCTTGTGAACACTATTGCCACGCCCCTGGTAGGGTTTAGGGGGCGAGTGCTAGTTTTCCTGGAAGCTCTTCGATTTAGCTAACTAATGCAATTTATTTGACCCACCTAGGTCAAATACTTTAGCCGCTAGAGCGTTTAAAAAATTAAAAAAATGTGATTTTTCTCAAAAAACTACATTTTTGTGAACACTATTGCCACGCCCCTGGTAGGGTTTATGGGGCGAGTGCTAGTTTTTCTGGAAGCCTCTTCGACATGGCTAACTAATGCAATTTATTTGACCCACCGAGGTTAAATACTTTAGCCGCCAGATCGCATAAAAAGTTAAAAAAAAGTGATTTTTCTCAAAAAACTACATTTATTGTGAACACTATTGCCACGCCCCTGGTAGGGTTCATGGGGCGAGTGCTAGTTTTCCTGGAAGCTCTTCGACATGGCTAACTAATGCAATTTATTTGACCCACCTAGGTCAAATACTTTAGCCGCTAGAGCGTTTACAAAATTAAAAAAATGTGATTTTTCTCAAAAAACTACATTTTTGCGAACACTATTGCCACGCCCCTGGTAGGGTTCATGGGGTGAGTGCTAGTTTTCCTGGAAGCTCTTCGACATGGCTAACTAATGCAATTTATTTGACCCACCTAGGTCAAATACCTTAGCCGCTAGAGCGTTTACAAAATTTAAATAATGTGATTTTTACATAAAAAAACTACATTTTTTGTGAACACTATTGCCACGCCCCTGGTAGGGCTTAGGGGGCGAGTGCTAGTTTTCCTGGAAGCTCTTCGACATGGCTAACTAATGCAATTTATTTGACCCACCTAGGTCGAATTCTTTAGCCGCTATAGCGTTTACAAGATTAAAAAAAAACTACATTTTTGTGAACACTATTGCCACGCCCCTGGTAGGGTTCATGGGGCGAGTGCTAGTTTTCCTGGAAGCTCTTCGACATAGCTAACTAATGCAATTTATTTGACCCACCTACATCAAATAGGTTAGCCGCTAGAGCGTTTACAAAGTTCATACAAAATTGTGATTTTTCTCAAAAACTACATTTTTGTGAACACTATTGCCACGCCCCTGGTAGGGTTCATGGGGCGAGTGCTAGTTTTCCTGGAAGCTCTTCGACATAGCTAACTAATGCAATATATTTGACCCACCTAGGTCAAATACTTTAGCCGCTAGAGCGTTTACAAAATTAAAAAAAATGTGATTTTCTCAAAAAACTACATTTGTTTGTGAACACTATTGCCACGCCCCTGGTAGGGTTCATGGGGCGAGCGCTAGTTTTCCTGGAAGCTCTTCGATTTAGCTAACTAATGCAATTTATTTGACCCACCTAGGTCAAATACTTTAGCCGCTAGAGCGTTTAAAAAGTTAAAAAAAAAGTGATTTTTCTCAAAAAACTACATTTATTGTGAACACTATTGCCACGCCCCTGGTAGGGTTCATGGGGCGAGTGCTAGTTTTCCTGGAAGCTCTTCGATTTAGCTAACTAATGCAATATACTTGACCCACCTACGTTAAATACTTTAGCCGCTAGAGCGTTTACAAAATTAAAAAAAATGTGATTTTTCTCAAAAACTACATTTTTTTTGAACACTATTGCCACACCCATGGCAACGCTTAGTGGACGAGCGCTAGTTTTCCTGGAAGCTCTTCGATTTAGCTAACCAATGCAATTTATTTGACCCACCTAGGTCGAATACTTTAGCCGCTAGAGCGTTTACAAAAAAACAGTTAAAAAAAAAACACTATTGTGTTTTCTCAAAAAACTAACATTTTTTTGAACACTATTACTTCCAAAATTGGGTGGGTTTAGGGACGAGTGCTAGTTTTCCTGGAAAAGCTAACTAATGCAATTTATTTGGCCCATCTAGGTCAAATACTTTAGCCGCTATAGTGTTTACAAAATTAAAAGAAAAGTGATTTTTCTCAAAACACTACATTTTTTTGTGAACACTATTGCCACGCCCTTGGTAGGGCCTTGGGAGCGAATTATAGTTTTCCTGGAAAGCTCTTTAAACTACCTAACCGGTGCAATTTATTTGACCCACCTAGGTCAAATACTTTAGCCGCTAGAGCGTTTACAAAATTAAAAAAATGTGATTTTTCTCAAAAAACTACATTTTTTTGAACACTATTGCCACGCCCTGGTAGGGCTTAGGGGAAAAATGCTAGTTTTCCTGGAAGCCCTTCGACTTAGCTAACTAATGCAATTTATTTGACCCACCTGGGTCAAATACTTTAGCCGCTAGAGCGTTTAAAAAATTAAAAAAAATGTGAATTTTCTCAAAAAACTACATTTTTGTGAACACTATTGCCACGCCCCTGGTAGGGTTTAGGGGCTAGTTTTCCTGGAAGCTCTTCGACATGGCTAACTAATGCAATATATTTGACCCACCTAGGTTAAATACTTTAGCCGCTAGACCGTTTAAAAATTAAAAAAAAAAGTGATTTTTCTCAAAAAACTACATTTCTTGTGAACAGATTTAGCTAACTAATTCAATTTATTTGATTCACCTAGGTCAAATACATTAGCCACTAGAGCGTTGGCTAAATGAGTTAAGCTTCCCGCCCTCACGCGCCACTACACCACACAACACACCACTCACAAGCAACACTGGCCCATACACCACACCTGAAGACAGCAGTTTCCCCACACACCACACATCCATTGGAAGCAGCAGAAAACACCACACACACACCAATACACGCAGCTGCTAATCCACCACCGCCCAACGAGCACAAAGCTTCGTCCTGGAAGTGAACCGACACTTCGATCACGAATTTCGATCAGAAAACATCGGCGGACGTTCTACCTCTTTCGTTTTTTTCGGCAAGCGGCTCAACCTTCCTTTTTTTGGCATTTTCTCCGTCTTGTGGTCGGCAGCTCAATCATCCGGTTACATCTGGTGATCTTCGGCGCGCAGCAGTAATTTATATTTCATAAATCTACAACCTCCACTGGTATCCGACCAGGGAGTACATTCAGTTCATTTTTTTTTTTACAAACATACATACACTGTCCAGCCTCCACTGGTATCCGACCAGGAGAGTTTTATTATAACCTGTTATCAATAAAATTGTAATCTACTTTAATTGAAAAATTGTGTTCTGAAACCTTCTTTCCGGAGTAAGGGAAAAAGTAAGTGGTAAATTATATATGGTCCTTCGAGCCATCCTGAATGGCCCTATTGTGAAAAACAAAAAAAAAAAAGCTAAAACGCTAAAAATATTAAATTACTATACAAAGAGAAACATAAATTGGTGACAAACAAAATTTTTAAAAGTGCGTAAGTGCAAATGCAAGTGAAAAGTTAAGCAGTGAAACTACATACATATATACACACAAGCATAGTGACGAAAAAAAAAAAAGTGCAGAAGTGCAGTGGAATTACATAAATACATACAAACATAGAGAAAAAAATATATATACACATATAATAAGTGCACAAGTGCAAATTTATGCAGTGACATTGCAGGAAAAATACATACATATGTACATATGTATGTAGGTGAAATAAAAAAAAAAAAAAAAAAAAAAAAGAATACAGTGCCCCAAACGGAAAATAGATGACACAATTAAGTAATATCAAAAAAGAATACACATACATGTATACATAACAGTGCGGTGAAAAAACTAAGCAGTTAGTTACAAAAAAAAACAAAAACGCGGGCGCGGAAAAAGGAAAAAAAACCACAACACCTACTTAAAACTTACAGTACAATAAACAAAACAAAAAAAAAAAAAAACAGCGGGCGCGAAGAAAAACCATATATGTATGTAACTAATACATATCAATATAAAACGGGCGCGAAGTAAAAACAACAAAAAACCAAAAACCATTAGGAAGCCACCAGGACAGGACTTGGATAGCTCATAGGGACAACACACTTGGCCTAACATAATCCTCAAAATCCCATGACGGATAGCAAAGTGAGTCGTATCGATTCCGTTTAGTATTGCATATTTTATTTCAATTTCTGCAGACACGAGCATACATATATGTATGTACATATCATTACGATAAAAAAGTTTTGCATCAAATGTATTTTATTTGCATAGAATAACTCATCCAGTTATTCTCATTTCGGTTATTAAATTTGCAGAAAACAAAAAACAATAGAAAACTTTGCATAGAATAACTCATCAAGTTATTCTTATTTTATTTTATTTTTCCCGAAAACAAACACAAAAAAAAAAAAACAAAGACACCGGTTGCCAAGCGGTCAAAGTAACATTCGGTTAAAACAGAAATACCGCAAATAAAACTGTTTGGCAATAATATTCAGACAATATATATATATATGTATATATACATTTATATCCATGTACTTGTATACACATATATGTATTTATGTACTGTGTGTATATATCTAAGTATATAAAAATTGTTTATTGGCCATTTATGCTTACCTTCGTGTATCAAAACACAAAATATCCACAAACATAAAAAAAAAAAAAAAAATCAAGTTTTTACTTGCACATATGTCCGGTGATACCCCTTATGCTTGATCAAGCAATAAGCAGGATCGCCTCAAATAAGTAAGCAAACCAAAAGGCAAAAAACAAAAACAATTATATGTATGCATGTGTACATATATATGCATATATAGAAAAAAAAGGAAAAAAGTAAAGAAAACCGAATAGAAAAAAAATTACAGATTTACATATACATATATACGCACCAATTTGAACATACGTACATTTATATATATATTTATTATAAACTCAATCTTTTGAGAATATTTGAGTACATGCCAATAGACTGTACTCGCATACATACATATACATATTTGCGGGTTATACAGAGAGTGCACATTTACAAGCCGAAGTGCACATACTTTTACTTTGTTTCTCAATTTCCGCTTATGCGCGAGTCCCAGTTCGCGAGCAATCTAAAAGATATCACACAAATACAAATCCCAAGATGGGTTAATTATATCCCAGAGCACAAAGTCGAACTACACGGCTTTTGTGACGCCTCTGAAAAGGCGTATTGCGCCACTATATATGTTCGCACACAAAGTGACGAGGCGACTACAAGCCACTTACTAGTTGCAAAAGCAAAAGTGGCTCCTCTAAAAACCATAAGTCTACCACGACTAGAACTATGTGGTGCATTACTACTTGCCAAACTAGCATCCATAGTGCAAACCCAACTGAATATGGCGAAAAATAAATTATATCTCTGGTCCGATTCCGAGATTGTATTAGCTTGGTTGGAAAAACCACCACATGCATGGAAGACGTACATCTCCAATCGAACGTCTCAAATTCTTGACCTAGTGGGATCAGCCACTTGGCGACACGTAGCCAGTGCTGACAATCCTGCTGATCTAGGTACAAGAGGGTGCAAACCTCTGCACCTTGCCACCACCACCCTCTGGTGGAATGGCCCCCGATGGTTGACAGAATCTCCCGATTCTTGGCCACAATCGCCCATGCGCAACATTATTGCCCCAGAAAGTCGAAAGATCGACTCCTTTCACACAACATTGGATGATACTGACATCCTTGAGAGATTTTCATCTTACCCCCGGGCCCTCAGGGTAATCGCTTACATGTTCAAATTCATCGAGCGACTCAAACTTAGAATCAAGGGAATACGCACAGCATATTCCCAAGGCGATACAGTGACGCACCTAGACTTACAAAAAGCAAAGGTTGCTCTTATCGCATCTACTCAAGCGCGCTACTTCAGCCAAGAGATATCGTTACTAAGAGAATCGAAGCCGATTGACAGAAAGAGCTCACTTTTAGTACTAAACCCATTCATAGATACGAAGGGTCTACTTCGTGCAAATGGTCGGCTTGCCAATTCAAGCCTAACGTATAACGAACGTCATCCCATTGTTATACCAGAGAGATCGCAACTTGCCACATTATATCTCAATTATGTCCACGTACTATTATTACATGCAGAACACCGCCTCATGCAGCAAATAGTCCGCCAAGAGTTTTATATCCCTAGACTCAAGCCAAAGATAAAGAAATTCATTTTTTCGTGCAAGATTTGCAGTATGCATAAACAAAAAATGCGAACACAGATTATGGCAGCACTTCCACCGGAACGCTGCAACTTTGCTCTGCCCTTCACTATCACAGGTGTCGATTTTGCTGGGCCTTTTCACATAAAGGCGTCCATGCTAAGGTCTCCCACAATGATGAAAGGCTACGTGGCTGTCTTTGTCTGTTTTACGACAAAAGCAGTACACCTCGAGCTATGTACTAATCTGACAAAGGAGGCTTTCCTCGCGGCATTTGCTCGCTTCGTCGGACGACGTGGTTTTCCGTCAAAGCTCATGAGCGACAACGGCAAGACATTTATAGGTGCTCAAAGAGCCACCGAAAAACAGTTTGTGGACTTTATCAAACAAGTGTCACCTGAGATTGTACAAAAGTACGCTCCCCAAGGCATTAACTGGCAGTTCATCCCTCCAAGCGCTCCTCATATGGGTGGTTTATGGGAATCAGCGGTAAAAAGCTTCAAATCCCACTTTAAAAAAGTAGCTGGAAACTACAAATTTAACTTTGAAGAATTCACAACATTATTAATTCGTATTGAAGCCGTTCTCAATTCACGGCCATTGACGACACTCTCGCAAGATCCCTCAGATCTAACAGCTCTTACACCAGGGCACTTTCTAAAAGGAGCACCCATTCTGGCCATACCTGAGCCAGGCGTGGAGTCGCTTTCCTTACTAAATAGATGGGAAAGAATTAAAATTCTCCATCATGATTTCAGCCGCCGATGGAAGGAGGAGTATATAAAGGACCTTCATAAAAGGTACCGCTGGAAAACTCCCGAAAAGGCGCCAAAGCTTGGAGATTTGGTCCTAATACATGACGACTGTCTCCCCCCTACAGAATGGCGGCTTGGTCGCATAGAGAAGCTACATCACGGCTCCGACGGTCACATACGAGTAGTTGACCTCCGTACTCAAAACGGAACGCTGACCAGACCGCTCGTTAAACTATGCTTCTTACCAACCGCAGATAATAACGAAAATGCGCATAATACACAATCCGTACAATAATACCGACACGCAGAAATTGAAAAATCCGTCTAATAACTAAAACCGAAATCAATCGCATATATGATAAATCATAAAGATACTACAAAATAATGGGTAGATTACTAAACTCTGACAACCCAAATAAAGTTGATTACAACTCGCACCATTTCATAATGTATAGTAATGAGTTGCAACTAAACATGACTTTTTCTTCATACAGGAAAATATGGATGCAGAAAGTAGTCGACCTCCAACGCCAACAATGCGATCGGCCATCAGTGTGCCCCGTCCTGTGGTTGCCCCAACTCCGGCGCCCCGAACAACCACCGCAATAACACCGTCAACTTCCGCTCGTAGTAGCGTACGAGCCCCAACTACAACACCGTCATCACCAGCGGAGCCCCATCGCTTACGTTGTCCCCTTTGTCGCCGCCCCCACCGACTGCAATACTGTGGGCTCTTCAAGGGGTTGTCACCAATACAACGCCAGCAGATAGCACAGGCGCATGGGCATTGCCACAATTGTCTGGCGCCCACGCACGCAACTCAGGAATGTGATTCAGGGGCTTTGTGCCACATCTGTGGCAGGCAGCATCACACGCTGCTCCACCGTACTCCGAGACGTGAGGTCGGTCGGCCACCTGCACCTCGCAGCCGCGGCACCACCAGACCGCAGCCAACTACCCGTGTGGCACGTCGGCGAAGACCGGCACCTCCCCCTGAGTCCCGTCAATGGCGTCAACGCAATATATCCTCGATAAGGCGTCATCAAAGGCCGCCCCATCGACGTACATCCGGGCTCAGCAACGTTGTGGCAACGTTGCAGCAGCTTCAGCGACTGCTAGGCTGAACATTCGCCTAGGGGGCCGGGATGGCTAAATGAGTTAAGCTTCCCGCCCTCACGCGGCACTACACCACACAACACACCACTCACAAGCAACACTGGCCCATACACCACACCTGAAGACAGCAGTTTCCCACACACCACACATCCATTGGAAGCAGCAGAAAACACCACACACACACCAATACACGCAGCTGCTAATCCACCACCGCCCAACGAGCAAAAAGCTTCGTCCTGGAAGTGAACCGACACTTCGATCACGAATTTCGATCAGAAAACATCGGCGGACGTTCTACCTCTTTCGTTTTTTTCGGCAAGCAGCTCAACCTTCCTTTTTTTTGGCATTTTCTCCGTCTTGTGGTCGGCAGCTCAATCATCCGGTTACATCTGGTGATCTTCGGCGCGCAGCAGTAATTTATATTTCATAAATCTACAACCTCCACTGGTATCCGACCAGGGAGTACATTCAGTTCATTTTTTTTTACAAACATACATACACTGTCCAGCCTCCACTGGTATCCGACCAGGGAGAGTTTTATTATAACCTGTTATCAATAAAATTGTAATCTACTTTAATTGAAAAATTGTGTTCTGAAACCTTCTTTCCGGAGTAAAGGAAAAAGTAAGTGGTAAATTATATAACCTGATTGCACCCGTAACACCCGCACATGCTGCTCTTTGTATTCCATTTAACTTTCTAATGTTGTATTGTTTTTTTAGCGCTGGCCTCCATACCAGAGCTCCATATGTATGTATAGGTCTTATGACAGCCGTATACATCCACATGATTGTACTTGGTTTGAGGCCCCAATTCTTGTTGACGATTCTCTTAGAAGTATAGTAGGCCATGTATGCTTTGTTTATTCTTTTTTCTATATTTATTTTCCAGGACAGTTTGGTGTCAATCTCCACCCCCAAGAATTTAGCTGTGGGGGGTAGAGTGAGTGTTGTACCGTTTAGTACCGGAAGTTGGAACTGAGGTATTTTGGTTCTGCTTGTGAATAGCATCCGTTCTGTTTTGTTCGGGCTAACTCATAGACCATTGTTCTTAGCCCATAAGTTTAACCTACGAAGTGCTCTTTCCATAATCTCGCTGACTGTTGAAGGAAACATACTTGAAACCAACAACACTATATCGTCTGCATACGCTACAGCTTTCACTCCTCCACCGTTTAGTTGGAGTAGTATTTCGTTCAGCGCTGCAACCCATAGGCGTCCCTCTACTCACATAGCTTGTTTATATTCCGACGCCGTTTGAAGCTAATCTTCCTATTCTCAAGCATCGATAGTATCCATCTGCACACAGTGTCGTCTATCCCACCATGTGCCAGAGAATTAATTATCGCATTTACTTCTATGTTGTTGAAGGCGCTCTCTATGTCTAGAAATGCAGCCATGGTGTATTGTTTGTGATGTAGTGATTTTTCAATTACACTTATCACCTCGTGAAGGGCAGTTTCGGTTGATCGGCCCTTCATATACGCATATTAAGACTTCGATAACTTCTCCGCCATTATTGTTCTTACATGTAGATCTATTAGCCTTTCTAGTACCTTTAGCATAAAGGAGGTGAGGCTTATAGGTCTAAAATCCTTGGCATTATCGTGTGTTCTTCTGCCTGGTTTTGGAAGGAACACAACTTTACTCCTTTTCCAACTTCTTGGGATGTAAGATAGTTGAATGCTAGCCTTGTACATAGTTTCAAGCCTTAGAACCATTGGTTCTACCAGGTTTTGCAGCATTATGGGCATAATCCCGTCAGGGCCTGCCGCTTTAAATGGTGCAAAACTATTTATAGCATATTTGATTTTACTTTTGTCTACTATTTGGCTTCGATAGTCAGCTGCGTTCAGCGGTGGTTCTGGTTGAACCCTCGTTGAAGGTGTTTGCTGACTCCCGGGGAAGTGCGTTGTGATTAGTACCTCCAGAGACTCTTTTGCCGAGGAGGTCCAATCACTTCCCTCAGCCCTAATGTAGGCAGTATTGATATGATCAGGGACGAGTACTAGTTTTCCTTGAAGCTCTTCGATTTAGCTAGCTAATGCAATTTATTTGATCCACTTAGGTTAAATACTTTAGCCGCTAGAGCGTTTACAAGGTAAAAAAAATGTGATTTTTCCCAAACAACCACATTTTCTTGTGAACACCATAGCCACGCCCCTGGTGACGCTTAGGGGACGAGCGCTAGTTTTCCTGGAAGCTCTTCAATTTAGCTAACTAATGCAATTTATTTGACTTACCTAAGTTAAATACCGTAGCCGCTAGAGCGTTTACTCAAAACACTATATTTCTTGTGAACACTATTCCACGCCCCGGTGGGCTTTAGGGACGAGTGCTAGTTTTCCTGGAAGCTCTTCGATTTAGCTAACTAATGCAATTTTTGGTAACATACATGTTAGTCCGAATTGATATTGATGAAGTATTTTTTTCTTACATAAGTATGTGTATTTCTTATTCTTTTTTAGACAAAGGCTGAATAATGTTGTTAGAACTTTGAATAAGAGCAAAAACGAGCAGTCAGCAGAAATTAGGATTTCCATTAAAACCTCGAATTCCACAGAAATAATTTGTAGCAAAAACTTAGCTGCATTTTCATCAACGGCCAGGTAAGTGTCTATATTCTAAAAGTATTATAAATTATATTATAAACCTAAAACTACAGAAAACATTTTTATATAAAAATGTATTGATGTTAACAAATGCAAATATGTACTAACATACAAACTAAGTTTTTGCACTGTTTCTTATCCTAATTATAATAATAATCTTAACTAACAACTAATTCCTTCTATTTATATGCATGTTTGTATGTTTATTATATTTTTACAAGTAATATTTTTCAAAGTGTGTGAGTTGATCTAAATTTCACTGACTCAATTGAAAAAAATGATGACTTGGAGATTCTCAACAACGACGGACTTGAGAATTGGCAGGGTACATCTGCCACAAACTCGGTAAAGACAACCCCGAAATTTGTGTCAATTCAGAAAATTGTTCGTCTTATACTTGGGTGGATCACCTTTCTGAATGAGGCCTCTCAAAACCAACAGATACATATGTTGATGAAGCATATGAGAGCCTTGCACGCAGTATTTGACGATGTAAATGGTACTGATTTGCATATATGTACAAATTACGCCCAGAGGCACTTCTGTTTAAGTAATTTTGTAAATTACAGCTCGAAAGTAAAAGAATTGTTTTTCAGAGCTAGAATGTATTTTAGGATTCGTTCCTTAAATAAAAATTTAATTGAACATATGTATAGCAAAAAAAGAAAATTAAATAAGACAATAAATTGATACTTGGTCACAAAATATTCAATCTTTTTATTTGCATAAATGTATATGGTTGAAACAAACACAGCAAAAAGACAAAATTTAATAATACAATGAAAATACAATTAAATGAATATGTAGGTAAATGTTCACTACAAAATATTCACTTATATAGTGATGTTAACTTTTGATAATATTCATGTTTTTGTATGCCTGCAATACAAAATTGCTTCTTATTGCACAGAAAAACAACCAACTGAAAATCAGCTTATTGTAAGTTGGTCAACCGTGACGTAGATGCGCAGAACGAACAAAATTTGAACTCACCATTGCGCAATCTTGTTTCATCATTCTTGGTTAATAGGGGTATTCAGACCAGCCTTGTTAATTCGTTAGTCGTTATTCGGTAGTTTTGTACATGTATTTTGTTTTTGTAAAATTAACAGACTATCGTTCCATCTGGCAAGTAAATTGTTTCGTTACTATCACTCAGCTGTTTGTTTGTTGTTCGTTGCTTTATATATTTTTAAACGGGAAAAACAAATTTGATGTTCACTCTGTGAATTTGGAAAAATTTTGCAAAGTAAGTATATCTTTAACAAGTAGTTGCTTTTATTTCATTAAATACTTATTTTCAGTGGAACCTCAAAAGAAAATACGCAGGAGGGCAAACACTCAAAAAACTGGAATGAGGAGGAAACCATTTGGTTCTAGAATATTTTCTAGAAAATATTGAAATTGAGGTAGTTCTTTATACAATTAGCTTTAACTAAACACTTTAATACGTCTTTTTATAGGAACCAAACGCCCAATTATACTACCAAAAATTAATTGAAACAACAAATATCGTTGCGACTACGGAAATGTTGCGCTGCAAGGTCCGGTAATGGAATCTGGAATCAGATGTATAATAAAGCTGAGGAGTGGCGCAAATCGACAGGTGCTGGAATAGACGTTGGCGATGATGTTTCCTCAATAAAAGGCAAATACGGCTATAATGTTAAGTGAAACTTTTTGGTTTTTTAATAATTCTCCGTTCTTTCAGCAAAACTTTCACAAATATGTCCGAATTATGAACGGTTTTCGGTTTTATTTAGGGAGTAAATCCGAAGCCAATTGTGTTGTAGAGACGTACAACCCTGATGTGTCACAATACTGCAGCGATTTTGCAGATATTGTAGAGGTAGTGGAAATTGCAGCCAAATTATCACAATCATCTGCGGAAACATCGGGTTCACTTAACGACAAAGCAGAACAGACAACAGTAGGAGAAGAGGTAGCAACAGTTCCTCCTACCATACCATCGTTCCTCGAAAAAGTGAAAAAACGTGCTCCAAAGAATATACAAAAGAAAAGAGAACAGTTTTTTGAGCAACGAATAGAAATTGAAAAAGAAAAGTTAAATTTGGAAAAGTTCGAGCTAGAATTGGACAGAGAAAAGTTAAATAAAGATTTTGAAATAAAAAAATGGAGTTGGAGCAAAAGAAAGACTGGAAGTGATTAAACTAAAGTACAAATATAATATATAACAATTTTATATGTTTTGTATAATAATTTTTAAGAATGTACAAATGTATCTAAATGTGATATCTTGAAGTGATACAACTTTTTATATGGACATATATAAAAATGAAAAATAAATTTTTGATTTAATTGTAATTTTTAATTTAATTAAACAGTATTTGGAAACATAAGATGATATAACGATTGTTTTTTTTTTTAATTCAAAGCTATTTGAGATCGTTTCTTCCACCTCTTCTCCATAAATGTCTTCATTTGTACTCTCGTTGAAATTCTTATTTTCACTGTTATCAAGTAGTATATTGTGAAGAATGCAGCATACTAGTATCCATTCGTTACAGTATTTTTGACTACTTTTATTTCGAATTCGAATCCTGGGCTCTTTTAAACTGCGAAATCGCAGTGTTTAATTCTTACACGGTATTTGCTATGCTGTTTGTTGAATTTTTTTCTTTTAGGAAGTTCAAATTGTTGAGAGTTGCTTCTGCAATACGTTATAATAATGTTACTGAGGGGGTAAGCAGAGTCTCCAGCAATCCACTCCTGTCCTGAAAAAAATCTTGGCTGATATTTGTTTAGTGAACAGTTTTTAAATATTTTTGAATCGTGAGTAGAGCCACTGTAGCCAACGACAACATCGCGAATTTTGAGCTTGTAGTCGCA
The DNA here is from genome assembly GCF_024586455.1 of Bactrocera neohumeralis. Classification (NCBI taxonomy): domain Eukaryota; kingdom Metazoa; phylum Arthropoda; class Insecta; order Diptera; family Tephritidae; genus Bactrocera; species Bactrocera neohumeralis. Next base: position 33,394 of record NW_026094153.1, on the reverse strand, counting down.
AACCATTTGAGCTTTAATTGCATATATATGATTTCTGGAAAAGAACGCTTCATGATTTTTGTTGGGGATTCGGCGAATTTTATTTCAGAGCCATCCACGTAACCTACACGTAATGGTAGTTCGTTGAATGTTTCTCGTACTATTAAAGAGCGCTCAGTATTATCTGACCAATATATATATAAAATGGGGTTGTTTTAAAAATGCCTTGAATACTCTACGAGTAATATTTGTTAACGTTCCTCCGTCACCAATCCCAAAAGTTGACGCAATTTTTCGTATCGATGCACTTTCAACAGAAGAGCCCAATCTATATAGAACGACAGCTAGCTGTATACCAATCGGGAATTGCTCTACGACAGCTTAGTGTAATGAGCAAATCATCATACACCTCGTCAATGGTATCCTCTACCAAATTTTCATCTTCACTGAATATGTCTTGAAATAATTTGAAAGTTAGTTCCATGCTCCTCTGTACATCAATTTAAAGTACTTATCAGTAATAAATTTGATCTGCTCCACATAATTTTCAATTAAACGACCAACAATTTTTGATTTTGCACATTGTTGAGGCATTTTAACTCTTTAATAAAATTGCATCAGCTGTTTCGGAATAAAATTTATCATACTACAGAGGTAGAATGAAACACACACACAGTTAAGCCTTTTAACGAAGTATCAACTAACGAATTACCAAGTTAACAGGTTTCGGTCTGAATACCCCTAATATTTTGTAGTGTGTTTACAACTTTTCAAAATTACTTTGAATCGTCGGAGCAAACTCTCAACAAACTTCTCGCACCTACTTTGTGGAATTGTGTACCTCCTCGATCCCAGTTCAAATATGAATATATATGAATAATTTATTTTAAAGTAAGGTAAGGGTAGGGTTAGCCAAATTATCGCCAACGTCGGAAAACCCAAGAACCGTGCTATTTCGACGGGATCGGACTAAAAGTTTTATTTTAAAAGTGTGCTACCTTCGTAAAATAATTATATGTGCAAATTTTTTCAGTGACCAAGGACCAAGAGACGCATTCATCACTTAAAATATTTAAAACATCAATTACTAAAAGTTTTTTTATTATATACGTGGTAAAATAACATTGGATATGAATTTTAAAAAGTTTTCTACTTTGCACATATAAGTATTTTCTATGGAATTAAAATAAATTAATTTTTTTAATTAAATAAGTTTATAAATAATTCGAATTTTATTTTTGTTTAATACATCATATAAAGCCATAAATAAAACTGTAAGCGATCAAAATATATTTTATGTTTTTGATAATTTAACTTTAAGTTATTGCATTGGACATATCCATGACTGTATAAAACTTTTGGTATGTATAGACATCCTTAAGAGATAAATATACTAATATATGAGTTTAATAATTAAATTTTGCTTTTGTTTTATTTTAATAATTTTCAACATGACAGCTATTTGCAAAAGCAAAATAGAAGGAGAGAAAAAATTAATTGGTGTACTTCATTTATGACATGCTATGCAACCCTGTTGAATATTTTGGCAAATATTTTTATGCAATTTCTCTGTTGTTAGGTTTTCGAGTATGTTTATTTACCTTTATCAACGCAATTTTTTTCCGCAAGTGATTGAATTAAATAACAATTGAGGTACAGAGATATTTATGCAATTTCTCTTTCATCAGGATTTCGTGTTTGTTTATTTACTTTTATCGACCCCATCTTTTGAAGAGGATGATAGCTAAGGATATGAGTGGACTCTTAGGCATTGCAGACATTTTGGATTCTTTCGGTAATGTTTACCTGCTGAGGGCAAAATTCCGATTTCTTTGGCGCCGCGATCTGAAGGTTCCGCTGGAAAGAGGAAGTCCTCCTGATTAAAAAAATATGTGGAGATATTCGACTTTGAAGTTCAAAAATTCCCAAAATTCGAACATTTAAACAATATTTTACCACATTAAACACTTTTTCGCACATTTTTTCCCTTAAATTTATTAAATTAAACTATAAATATTTAAATACATCCACATTTTTCTCTTTTGCAATTTTTTTACCTAAGAAATCTTTATTTTAAAAACCACTTTTCATACTCATAGTGAGCATCATTATTGTGCTAACAATTATGAGGAAATGGAGCGCTGCCATATGATAATAAACAAATATGAGCAACACCTTGAAAAGTAAAAACTACCTTTTTTCGCTTTCCATTTGTATATTTATTAGAACAAGAAAAAATCACAACTTCAATTAAAGTTTTTTTTTTTTTTGGATGAAAACCACAACTTTAATAGGATTTCGTTAGGAAAATATCACTAACGAGAAGGATGAAAAAAATGAGGTCGAGCGCGCGTTGCTACTTCCTTGAGCGTGACGTCGGAAAAGAGGCCGGCCCGCTACCCGTTATTCCCTTTCTATCGTTTTGGTGTGGGGTGTCGGTCAGCTGCTGGATCTGCGGTAGCGGTGACATTGTGGATGTTGTGTGGGGAAATGTTGTGGAACATGTGTGGTGAAATGATGAATACGGTGTGTCGGTGTTGCGCCTCTATGTAAGGTTGTATGCTGGTGTAGTACGCTGAGGGTCATTTGGCCATCCCGGCCCCCGAGGCGAATAGTTAGCCTAGGAGACGCTGTAGCTACTGCAAGGTGGCGACCACGTTGCTGAGGCCTGTCGTGCGGCGAGGCTGTGGCCTGGATGATTGGCGCCGCATCGAAGTGTCGTTATGTGGACGCCAGGTCCGAGGTGCTGTGAGGACATTTCTTTGACGGCCCCAGTGCGCGGCACAGTGATAGCCGAACGTATAGTTGGCGTTAGTGTAACTGGCCTATCAGCATCCATAATGCCCTGTGTGGAAGAAGAGGAAGTGTTTATAGATTATCATTCATAGTTTGTTCCACAATATGTGGCACGAATGGGCCGTCATTTCGGACGAACTTTTAAATAATTAAGTTATATTGTTTGATTATCGTTTATTTCGGCGGTTGTTTTAACGAGTTTTGACACCGTTTCGTTATTATCGGTAGTTGGTAAAAAACATAGTTTTACAAGTGGTCTAGTTAACGTTCCGGTTTGCGTACGGAGATCGACTACTCGGATATGACCGTCGGAGCCATAGTAAAGCTTTTCTATGCGGCCAAGCCACCATTCGGTAGGGGGGAGACAATCGTCATTGATTAAGACACATTCTCCAAGCTTAGGCGCATTTTCTGATGTTTTCCATCGATACCTCTTGTGGAGGTCTTTTAAATAGTCTTCTTTCCATCGGCGATTGAAATTATGATGGAGAATTTTAATTCGTTCCCATCGATTTAATAAGGACAGCCTGGCTCAGGTGTGGCCAAAATGGGTGCTCCTTTGAGAAAGTGCCCTGGGGTTAGGGCTGTAAGATCTGAGGGGTCTTGCGAGAGCATTGTTAGTGGCCGAGAATTGAGTACGGCTTCAATGCGGATTAGCAATATTATGAATTCCTCATAATTAAATTTATAGTTTCCAGCTACTTTTTTAAAATGGGATTTAAAACTTTTTACTGCGGATTCCCATAAACCACCCATATGAGGCGCGCTTGGGGGAATAAATTGCCAATTAATGCATTGATGAGCGTACTTTTGTACGATCTCAGGGGAAACTTGCTTGATGAATTCAACAAACTGTTTTTCTGTGGCTCTTTGAGCCCCTATAAATGTTTTTCCGTTGTCGCTCATAAGTTTTGACGGAAAACCGCGTCGTCCGACGAAGCGTGCGAATGCCGCGAGAAAAGCCTCTTTTGTCAGATTAGTACATAGCTCGAGGTGCACTGCTTTTGTCGTAAAACAGACAAAGACAGCCACGTAGCCCTTCATTAGTGTAGGAGACCTTAGCATCGACGCTTTTATCTGAAAAGGCCCAGCAAAATCGACACCTGTGGTAGTGAAAGGCGGAGCAAAGTTGCAGCGTTCCGGTGGAAGTGCTGCCATAATCTGCGTCTTCATTTTCTGTTTATGCATCGTGCAGATCTTACACATGAAAATGTATTTTTTTATTTGAGGCTTAAGTCGCTGAATATAAAACTCTTGGCGGATTATATGTTGCATCAGGCGATGTTCCGCGTGCAACATTAGTATGTGTATATACGGATAAGTAATGTGGCAAGTTGTGATTTTTCTGGCAAAACTATGGGATAGCGTTCGTTATATGTCAGGCTTGAGTTGGCAAGCCGACCGTTCGCATGAAGCACACCCTTTGTATCTAGAAATGGATTTAGTACTAAGAGTGAGCTCCTTTTATTAATCGGCTTCGATTCTCTTAGTAGTGACATCTAGCTACTGAAACGACGCGATTGGGTGTAAGTGATGAGAGCGACATTTGCCTTTTGTAGGTCTAGGTGCAACAATGTATCACCTTGTGAGTACGCTGAGGGTTCTCCCTTGACTTTAATCTTGAGTCGCTCTATGAATTTGAACATGAAAGCCATTACCCTGAGTGCTCGGGAGTATGATGAAAATCGCTAATGGATATCGTCGTCATCTATCGTTGTATGAAAGGAATCGATTTTCCGACTTTCGGGGGCAATTATATTGCGCATAGGCGATTGTGGCCTAAATCGGGAGATTCTGTTAACCATCGGGGACCATTCCACCAAAGAGTGGTGGAGGTAAGGTGCAGGGGTTTGCACCCTCTTGTACCTAGATCGGCAGGATTGTCAGCACTGGCTACGTGTCGCCAGGTGGCTGATCCCACTGGGTCAAGGATTTGAGACGTTCGATAGGAAATATACATACGTCTTCCATGCATGTGGTGGTTTTTCTAACCTAATCCTAGTGGCTAATACAATTTCGGAATAAGACCAGAGATACAATTTATACATTTCCATATTTAAATGTGTTTGCACCATGGATACTAGTTTAGTAAGTAGTAACGCACCACATAGTTCCAGTCGTGATAGACTTATTGTTTTTAGAGGAGCTACCTTTGCCTTGGATACTAGTAGGTGACTGGTGGTCATTGTGTCTGATTGTGTGCGCACATAAATTGTGGCACAATATGCCTTTTCAGAGGCGTCACAGAAGCCATGTGGTTCGCCCTTGTGCTCTGGGGCATAATTTACCCATCATGGGATTTGGATCTGTGAGATATTACTAAGATTTCCTGCGAACTGGGACCACTTTTCTAAACGAAGTGGTTTCACTTGTTCGTCCCAGTCTGTTCCGTCTAGCCATAATTCTTGAATCAGGATTTTCGCTTGTATCATAATTGGCGAAAGCCATCCTGCGGGGTCGAAAAGTTTTGCCACCGAGGATAAAATTTGCCTCTTTGTTATGGCGGATAGTGCTGATATTGACTCAGTAGTGTATGAAAACTGGTCAGATATCGCATTCCATTGTATACCCAAAGTTTTTGTTGTGCTTTCCTTTTCAAATTTAAGGAAGTTAGTGTCTAATATATTTTCCTTTGGTACACCCTTTAAATTATTAGGGTGGTTAGCCGTTATCTTTTTTAACGGAAACCCAGCTGTTTTGAGAGCTTGTGTCACTTGTGCTAGTGACTCGTATGCTTGTGGAAGACTGTGGCTTCCAGACAGGATGTCGTCTACATACCTTTGCGTTTTTAAGACTTGTATTACCAGTGGAAATTCTGGCTTTTGTGTCTTCTGCCAGTTCGTGTAGTGTACGAATGGCTAGGTACGGGGCACAGTTTACTCCAAAGGTAACTGTTTTTAGCTTTAAGTCGCTAAGTGGACTATTGGGGGATTTTCGGAAAATAATTCTCTGAAAATCTTGATCATCTTTATATACGACTATTTGCCGATACATTTTTTCGACATATCGACATATACGCCAATTTAATATGAGGAACATTAAATCTGGTTGGAGTGTGGGTCCCGTAAATAGAATATCATTTAGGGAATTACCCGAGCTCGCGGTACTTGAGGCATTGAAGACAACTCTGACTTTTGTTGTTTTTTTGTCAAGCTTTTACTTTAGAAAGAGTAATATTTGCCTTTTATGATTTTTTCACATGGGCTTACTTCCTCCATGTGATCTAAATGAAGGTATTCTTCTAAGACACCATCATAATCTTGTTTCAGCTCACCTTTTCTAAGTAGGTTTTTTTCCATACTTAGAAACTGCTGTATTGCAGAGGTGCGAGAGTGACCTAAGGCGAGTGTATCTGGAAATTGTTGCTTAAGTGGTAGTCGTACGACGTACCGACCGTTTTCTGATCTAGTAGTTGTGGCTTTGTAAAAATCCTCACAATACTGATCTTCCGGGGTTGTGACTGATATGGGTGGAGTTCTTCTAATTCCCAAAATTTTTTCAATTGTGAATTGAGGTACTCGTTTGAGACTTCCTCAACTTGAGTTGTCAATGTTGTAACTGGTTCCGCAACTAGTCCACTTAGGACCCATCCGAAAATGGTATTTTGCACCACAAGTGTATTTGCAATTGTCTCAATACCTTCGAGTATTATAATATCTGTGGTATGAGATCGCTGTCTAATAGAAGACCTATTGTTGCAGTTTGGGTCTGCTAGCTTTAGGTGTGAAACCTTTTGCCAATGCTTGCTATTTATATGATAGCTGGGTAACATATTGGTTAATTGCGGTAAGACAATAGCTTCTGCTTGTATGCGCTTATCCGCTTTGGGGGAAAGGAGGGTAATGGGGCAAATTTTATTTGAGTTTTGAACAACTCTTCCGTCCATTCCCGTAATTTCAAAATTTGATTGTTTAGTTGACAATTTTAGCTTACTTTGTGCCTTAGACGCTATGAAAGATCGTTGTGATCCTTGGTCTATTAGGGCTCTGAGCTTAAACAATTTTCCTCGATGTTCGATGGAGACGAAAGCCGTTGGTAGTAGTACCCTACTTTGATTTTCGCTGTGTAGCGTTTGTGTTTTCAATGCCTTTGAGCAGCATGGTGCTTCATGGCAATTTTGTGGAATTGGCACTTCGGGATTCGTTGTTGTAACTAAACCCGTGGCTCTTTTGATATTGGCGCTATTTGGGGGTGAGCTGGAAAAATTATTTATGTGAAGCATCGAATGGTATCGTTTGTGACAATAAACGCAATTAAATTTGCTTTCACAATCTTTTAGCATGAGAGCATGTGATAAGCAGTTTGTGCACAGTCGTTTTGACTTTACAAAATTGTTTCGGTCAATGATATTTAATTCTTTAAATTTCTCGCAAGCTTTAAGTTTATGCCCCCCTTTGCATAGTTCGCATGACGTTTGTTTGTATTGTTCGGATGTGAACGTTTGATTTTTAAAGAAGCTTCTATTTAAATTGTTGTTGCTACTGGCTTGGGGCCTGTGGAAGCTTCTATTGAGGTCGTGTTGAATACCTTTTAGTTTGGTTATTTTTTTGTCTACCCTTTCGGCGATTTCGTACTGGGTAGTGAGAAAATCTTTCATTTGTTGCCACGTTGGGCATTTTTTCCGTGATGAGAGCGATTGCTCTCACAATAATAAAGATTTTTCTGGTAATGCTGCTGTGCATATGTTTACCAGTATAGGGTCCCAGTTGTCTGTAGGAATGTTTTGGGTCGATAAAATAGACAAACAATTGGAAACAGTGGATTGAAGTTTGATAAATTCTTCACTGGTTTCCTTTTGAATTTTTGGCAAGTTCATTAAAATTGTTATCTGCTTATCGCCCAATATTCGTTCATTCTCGTATCTTGATTTTAAAGCTTCCCAAGCCATATTAAAATTGTCGTCATTTATGCGAACTCTTTTACTAAGACGCCAGCTTGACCTTTCGTTTTGTATCGGAGGTGATACAATTTTTGTGCATTGGATAATTTTGGGTGGTTTATGTAAACGGCTGTCAACATGTCCCGGAAGGACAGCCATTGTGGTCATTGAGGTGGATACCTGAACTTGCCTCTTGACTTTGTACTTGTGGCATCTCTACTCGCGGAAGTCGAGTAGGTGCAATTCCTTTAATTAGTTTCAATCGATCAGTAATCATTGCTTTCGTTTCTTCAAATTGGTCTAAGCAATTTTCATATTTGGCGTAAGCCGAGGACTTGAAATTCTCTGGTAGATCTGAATCATTAGATTCTACGATTGCGTCATATGCAGCTTGGAGGCGCGTCCAAAAATTGTCTAAATTGTCTTTTTCATCTCTAATACCGATTCCGAATTGTCTTGAATCGGTGAAGATGAAAATCGAGTGCAGCATCGTATCAAACTGTCACTCTCAGCAATGAATTTTGTATAAGAAATATCTTTACCCCTCTTTACTGGGCTTTTTTCGTCTGCAATCATTTTTGGTATTTGTAAATACTTGGAATTTTTTGATTCTTTTGAATCTGAGTTCATTTATAAAATATAATTTTTCGAAACAATTATTCTCAGTGTTTACTGATAATAATTATTCTTGTAATTAAAAATTGAGACCGAAACTCTTTTACGTAAATAAGAGTTTTTTTTCGATATGTTTACCAGAAATATATATGTAAATTTTGAATTTTATTTCGAAATGTTGTGCTTGACTTGTTAACCGATCTTTTTGTTAATAATATTTAGAAATATGTATTATCTTCTTCTTCTTAATTAGCGTAAACACCGCTTACGCGATTATAGCCGAGTTAACAACAGCGCGCCAGTCGTTCCTTCTTTTCGCTACGTGTCGCCAATTGGATATTCCAAGCGTAGCCAGGTCCTTCTCCACTTGGTCCTTCCAACGGAGTGGAGGTCTTCCTCTTCCTCTGCTTCCCCCGGCGGGTACTGCGTCGAATACTTTCAGAGCTGGAGGGTTTTCGTCCATCCGGACAACATGACCTAGCCAGCGTAGCCGCTGTCTTTTAATTCGCTGAACTATGTCAATGTCGTCGTATATCTCGTACAGCTCATCGTTCCATCGAATGCGATATTCGCCGTGGCCAACGCGCAAAGGACCATAAATCTTTCGCAGAACCTTTCTCTCGAAAACTCGCAACGTCGACTCATCAGTTGATGTCATCGTCCAAGCCTTTGCACCATATAGCAGGACGGGAATTATGAGCGACTTATAGAGTTTGGCTTTCGTTCGTCGAGAGAGGACTTTACTTTTCAATTCCCTACTCAGTCCGAAGTAGCACCTGTTGGCAAGAGCAATCCTGCGTTGGATTTCCAGGCTGACATTGTTGGTGGTGTTAATACTGGTTCCTAAATAGACGAAATTATCTACAACTTCAAAGTTATGACTGTCAACAGTGACGTGAGAGCCAAGTCGCGAGTGCGACGACTGTTTGTTTGATGACAGGAGATATTTCGTCTTGCCCTCGTTCACTGCCAGACCCATTTTCTGTGCTTCCTTGTCCAGCCTGGAGAAAACAGAACTAACGGCGCGGGTGTTGAGGCCGATGATATCAATATCATCGGCATACGCCAGTAGCTGTACACTCTTATAGAAGATGGTACCTTCTCTATTTAGTTCTGCAGTTCGAATTTTTTACTACAGCAGTTGATTGAAAAAGTCACATGATAGGGAGTCTCATTGTCCGAAAGCTCGTTTCATATCGGACAACTCTAAGAGGTCCTTCCCGATTCTGACGGAGCTCTTCGTGTTGCTCAGCGTCAGTTTACACAGCCCTATTAATTTGCGGGAATACCAAATTCAGACATCGCGGCATAAAGGCAGCTCCTTTTCGTGCTATCGAAAGCAGCTTTGAAATCGACGAAGAGGTGGTGTGTGTCGATTCTCCTTTCACAGGTCTTTTCCAAGATTTGGCGCATGGTGAATATCTGGTCGGTTGTTGATTTGCCAGGTCTAAAGCCACACTGATAAGGTCCAATCAGTTTGTTGACGGTGGGCTTTAATCTTTCACACAATACGCTCGACAGAACCTTATATGCGATGTTGAGGAGGCTTATCCCTCGGTAGTTGGCGCTGATTGTGGGGTCTTCTTTTTTATGGATTGGGCATAGCACACTTAAATTCCAATCGTTGGGCATGCTTTCGTTCGACCATATTTTACAAAGAAGCTGATGCACATCAGTTCTTCGCCGCCGTGTTTGAATAGATCGGCCGGTCCATCGGCCCCCGCCACTTTGTTGTTCTTCAGGCGGGTTATTGCTATTCGAACTTCCTCATGGATGAGCAATGGAACGTCTGCTCCATCGTCATCGATTGGGAAATCGGGTTCGCCTTCTCCTGGCGTTGTGCATTCACTGCCATTCAGCAGGCTGGAGAAGTGTTCCCTCCATTTTAATTTGAGCATTTAAGTATGTTCTGGGCATCGGTGGCTAGATCACCTTTGTTAGTTCTACAAGAGTATGCTCCGGTTTTGAAACCTTCTGTAAGCCGCCGCATTTGTTCGTAGAATTTTCGAGCATTACCCCTGTCGGCCAGCTTATCAAGCTTTTCGTACTCACGCATTTCGGCCTCTTTCTTTTTCTGTCTGTAGATTCGTCTCGCTTCCCTCTTCAACTCTCTATCTATCCCATCCCGGTATTGTGGTCGATCCCGTTGCACTTTTCTCCGAAACCAATGGTTTCAGCTGAAAACAATGGTTTCGGTGCGCTAAGGAGTTTGAAATGCCGTCCCACAGTTCCCTTATACCGAGTTGTTGACGACTGCTCTCAGAGAGCAGGAGTGCAAGTCGAGTTCAATTCTGTTCGGCTGCCTGTTGTGACTGCAGTTTTTCGACGTCGAACCTTCCTTGTGTTTGTTGACGTGCGCTTTTTGTTGCACAGAGATAGTGGTCCGAGTGGTCCGAATCGATGTTAGGACCTCGGAGCGCACGCACATCTAAAACACTGGAAACGTGTCTTCCGTCTATCACAACATGATCGATCTGGTTGGTGGCTTTTCGATCCGGAGACAGCCAGTTAGCTTAATGTATCTTCTTGTGCTGGAATCTAGTACCACAGATAACCATATTTCAGGCCCCGGCGAAGTCAATTAGCCTCAACCCATTTGGGGATGTTTCGTCGTGGAGGCTGAATTTACCGACCGTAGTGCCAAATATACCTTCTTTGCCCACCCTGGCGTTAAAGTCGCCAAGCACGATTTTGACATCGTGGCGGGGGCAGCTCTCATAAGCGCGCTCCAAGCGCTCATAGAAGGCATCTTTGGTCACATCGTAATTCTCTTCCGTCGGGGCGTGGGCGCAAATCAGCGATATGTTGAAGAACCTCGCTTTGATGCGGATTGTGGCTAGAAGTTCATTCACCGGAGTGAATGATAGTACTCGGCGACGGAGTCTCTGTCCCACCACGAATCCAACACCAAACTTGCGCTCCTTTATATGGCCACTGTAGTAAATGTCACAAGGACCTACTCGTCCCTGTCCTTGTCCCGTCCATCGCATTTCTTGGACGGCGGTGATGTCAGCCTTTATTTTCGCGAGGACATCAACCAGCTGGGCAGCGGCACCTTCCCAATTAAGGGTCCGGACATTCCAGGTGCATGCCCTAATGCACCTTATTTCGTTTGCCATGGTCGTCATCAAAAGGGGGGTCTCTCATCCGAGGCTTGTTGTTCCTTTTCATTGGGGGTTTTTTACGTGGCGGGTCCCAAACCCAGCGCACAACCCTATGCAGGGAATGTTTCGCCTTCTCACTTTAGCTCGCCTTCGAACGGATGTTTTTAGGCTAGCCAGAGGATACTTGGTCATAAGAACGGAAGTTGTGAGCTGCTTGAGCCATATGTAAAATATTCGTTTCTGGTACTCCCAAGTAAATGGTACTCAGAAAACTTACCTCACTTGCGTGAACTTCTACACATGACTGCATTCCTCCACAATGTGTATTATATACTATATAAATATATGTATATGTCAAATATTTTTTTGTTAATGTCCTTATGTTGTATGTAGGCGCACCCTAATACTTGGACTTGTATGTATTTGTTCTTGAGCTATTAAGTTCTCGCTGACGAGATTAATGCACTATTCGGTATATAACCACGCGTTGTTTGTGTTTTAATTTTTGTAAGCAAACCTGCTTGCCTTTTGCAAGGGGTATTGTAAGACGGATGCCGATATTAACTTTGAAGCCAGTTGAATGATTGTTGTAATTCGGCTACATATATTAAATATAAGTTCATAAACCTTTTTTCCATCGATTATATTGAATTGGCGTAATTTTAATTTACCGTACCAGTCAATTTAAAGAATTATTATGTATTATTTATTATTAGATTAGATTATTATCCGATTAATTGTACCCTATGTACGCAGGGTATACCGGCATAAACGGGCTTTATTTTGTATTTAGGTATATATGTATATATGTAGGCGTATTTCTTAATTTTTGCGGTACAGAGGTAAAGAGAAAGTAAGTATGAATTTTTTTTTTTTCGTTTTCTTATGTACTTCACTTCTTTATAATTTCAGCATAATTGTTGTAATGCATATTCATATAATCATTATGTAATTATAATTGTATATATATGAAGTTATACATAAGTATGTAGTTAAAAACGTTGATGAATATTATCTCATAAAAATATGTATATAGTTAGAAAAACATATTTCAAAGAAAATGTGTGAAAGTTTATGCGTGTAAGTATGTATGTACTTAGGCAATGTAAATATGTATGCATTATATTTATGAAAATTTGCCCCAGACAGATATGTATGTATGTATGTTGTTCTTAAATATGTATATCTATATATATAAAAATCAATGCCACTTTCTTTGTAATTTCATCACTCATAAACGGCTGAACCGATTTGGCTGATTTTTTTTTGTTGTATTTGTTATTATTAGGAGAAGGTTCTTATGTAAGAAAAAATTACGAAAGTTGCCGGAAAACCCCTAAAAACAGCCCTTTTCTTTTTCCCATACAAACGTTTTATTTTGTATATACATATGTACATATGTAATATGTAAAAAAAATGATTGTTTTTTTGTTAGTAACGCTAACGCTTGAGAACGGCGGAACCAATCTTCATGAAACCAGAAGTTGTTCGCTGTGGATTTGGAAAGGGTTAGATATACAAAAAAACCATATACTTTTCATAAGGAAAAGTCGAAAAATTGGAAATTTTCAAACAAAGACTTTTCATACAATTCTTTATTGTTTTGTTTTTCAATATTTTGATTTGTAAATTATTTGAATCGTTCAATTTCGGTCGCTTGCTTTTTTATTCCGGCTATTTAAAGAAAAATTTTTGAAAATTATTCAGTGAAAACTTTATGTGTGTTGCAGATTGAAATTTGTTACGAAGCGACGAAGAAGTCGCCGTAATATCGGTCGGCGTTCTTTTTGCCATCAACGTATGGCAGCCCAAGCAAGGCAAGGCAAAAAGTACTCCCAAAATGCGATGACATACATGCGGAGTTATGCATCGCGGTCAGTCAGCAAGCGATCGTCACGATATCACAGCACGATTTTTCAAACAACAGTTACGATGTTTCGTGGACTTTATCTTGGAGTAATGTAGGTATATGTGGTGCTGTTAGATGATGGTTGTACTCTGTTGAGGAACAAAAAGAGGTTTGCCGCACACACACATTATTCTGTGGATGGTGGATGGTGGTTACATCAGATCAAATTGAAGAAATCATTTCTGCGGAAATTCCTGATGCAGAGAAAGATTCAGTATTATAAGAAGTGATGAAAACCAATATGATACATGGACCTTGCGGACACCACAATCCCACTTCGGTTTGTATGTCTGACAATAAATGCACGAAACACTATCCACGTGCTCTTCTTTCAGAAACGCAAACTAGAAATGATGGATATCCAATGTATCAGCGTCGCTCACCCGATGACAATGACAGAACATTTAGCATTCAATTTAGAGGCGTGAATATCGAAGTTGACAACACATCGAAGTTGAAAACATATGGATCGTACCATATTCACCACTGTTGTTTAATTCACATTCAAACATCATGTCAATGTTGCGAATTGCAGTTTGGTGTAATCGATAAAATACGTTTGTAAATACGTCACCAAAGGAAGCAACATGGCGGTTACTGGTCTTGAACGATACGGTCGATACGTGAACTGCAATAAAGCGCTTTGTATGATATTTACTTTTGCGATTCATGAACGTTTTCCGACTGTTGTGCGTCTCGCAGTTAATTTGGAGAATGACCAAATAGTCTATTTCAACACAGAGAATACAGTACAGACAGAGAAAACACCCCAAATAACAAAATTAACATTTACGAGTTTTTTCTCAACTTTCGTCAGTGAACCGTTCGCGAGAACTTGCTCTATTCGGAAATACCTTGATATTATACATACAATTACAATTTCATTTGCTGGAACATGATAATCACTGGAATGAAGTTCGCACACTTTTCGCGATGATCAGCCTTCAAATTCGCGTCAGTTATGGGATACGACAAAAAATTACATTGTCGAAGACATTTTACATCGTTTACGCTAAGAATTGGGAATGGGTCAATACCGGTTGATACTTCCGGTGGTTTGATATCAATTCCATATTCCGTTTATCAATTCACGAAAGATGACGACTCATCAAGAATGTTTATACGAACATTGGACAAATTATCGTTAGTACGATTCCTTAAATGCATGCGCAATGTTAGCTGGCAAAAATACCGATGTTGTTGACTTAAACTGGAAGATTCAAAGTCAAATTCCGGGAGACTTGCGGTCATACAAATCGATCGATCGTCTTGACAATGAAGACAACACCGTGAATTTATAAATAAATTATTTGGAGAGGCTTGGTATGCCACCACATCATTTGCGTCTCAAAGTTGGATCTGTCGTTATTATATTTCGCAATATGATTGTGACGCACCTATCAAATACATGGGGCAGAATGCTTGATTCTACGTATTTCTTTTGAGTTCTATTTTCTTGAATTCAAACGATTTGTCATTTCAGTTCAAACAAAGTGTCGTAGGCATAATTTTGGAAATGCTATAATTTTCACACGTCCAGATATACGTGGCGTTCTCACGAGTTGGAAAACCAACTTTTCTGTACACCGGAACAGAAACCAAAAATTGTTGTTTATCAAACTGCATTACATTGAAAAAAAAAAAATGTAGAAAAATCTCAAATAAATGATAATCAACACAATATGAATTTTTGTCTTTTCAATTCAAAAGACATAATTTCGCGCAGGACAACGGCTGCGGGGTCAGCTAGTATATATATATTTTGTTTTTGTATATGTATTATACAAACAGTTTTTTTCGTGATAGCGGAATTTTCAGTTTTCCAGTAAATTACCGAAAATTGAAGCAGTTTGATGTTGATTTCCGACCGTTAAGGCGGTTCAAATTACCGATTTTATCTATATATACGCATATAATCGCATTTGAACATGCATACAAAAACATACATATAATAAATTTATATAGTTATATATGGAAACGATACCACTCACATAGATTTCCTCCAGGGGCATGGGGTTTGAATACTTATGTATGTGCAGGGCTCTGCGTCGGCGATTCCTACTGATTGCGTTCCTTTCCTCCCTCCTGTTCCTGTTCTCTTTTGTTTAAATTTTCGCGCCCGCGCGATTATATAATTTTGTTGTTTTGTTTCTGTCTTCGCGCCCGCTCCTTTTTTTGTTTTTTTTTGTGTTATGTGTTATGTTTATAGACGTTATATACTTTTGGCTTTGCACTTTTTTTGAAGTGAAAACTTAGGGATGTTTCTGTCGTTTTATCTGAATAATGCGATATCAAGTTTCCTCTGATCTCATCCCAATTGAGGGATGTGCCATACATGTTTAAGACTTCGTTGGCTTGACCATCTATTTTATTTCTTATGGCCCTCAAGAGGATTAGTCCTACACAAAAATAGTTTAATTCGATTTTTGAAGTGAAAAAAGTCGTCGTTGTGCACTGATTTTGTGGGTACTGAAACAGACTGAGCCGTCACGCTCGGCTATGTAACGCTCCTTCGTGTTAAGTCGGCTGCAGTCTACTGAGGGCGGGGAAAGAGAATAGTTAAATATGGGTATTGAATGAGACTGAGCCGTAACGCTGCTATCTAACGCTCCATCGGGTAATAGAGGCTCGGGTCCACCAAGGGAAGGAGAAAAGAGAGAGAGAGAAGCAGAAGGCAGAGCGAGAAAGACGTACTAAACGCGTCACTGCTATAGGCGCTCGGTATGGTAAATTTGGCAAATCGAATGAACGTTACATGACAGAATGACCCATCAGTCGCATTTACTCTCGAGACGTAAACACATTGTGCGCTGTGCCAATAATTACATTTTATTTGAAATACTCATTGGCGAAATTTTTTAAATTATTATTTATTAACGTTATTAAATATTATTCGTGTATGTACATACGTAAATGTGATAAAATTTGTTGTGCATATTTAACTAGCTGACCCCGTACGTTGTCCTGCGTGAAATTATGAGTTTTGAAATGAAAAGAAAGTTGAATTTACGTTGGAAATATCAATAGCAACCGAAGGTATTAGCAATCGTCGTTTTTCGGGTGGATTATGTAAATTCGTCCTAAGGAATTAGTTGAGAACACACCTGGATGTCAATCTATTGGTTGGCCTTGCTTTCTGCGTACCTATTTCTTCGGCGATGCATTCCATGCATAAAAACAAAGCATTTCCAAATAGAGCAATGTTCTCACAAACGAATCACTGACGCAAGTTGAGAAAAAACTCGTCAATGTAAATTTTGTTGTTGGAAGTGTTCCCGCTGGCTGTACTGTATTCTCTAGGTTGAAAAACACTCTTTAGCCATTCTCCAAATGAACTGCGAGACGCACAACAGTCGAAAAACGTTCATGAATTGACCTATCGTTCAAGACCAATAACCGCCATATTGCTTCCTTCGGTGACGTACTTACAAACGTATTTTATCGATTTCACCAAACTGCAATACTCAACAATGATATGAGTTTTGAATGTGAATTAGACAACAGTGGCGAATATAGTACGATCCATATGTTGTCAACTTCGATATTCACTACTCTAAGTTGTATGGTCGTCTGATGAGCTACGACGATAGAGTGGATATCCATCATTTCCAGTTTGCGATTCCGAAAGAAAAGCAAGTGGATAGTGTTTCGTGCATTTATTGTTAGACATACAAACCGAAGTGGGATTGTGGTATCCGCAAGGGGCATGAACCATATTCGTTTTCATCACTTCGTATAATACTTGATCTTTTTCTGGATCAGGAATTTCAGCAGAAATGATTTCATCAATTTGATCTGGTGGAACCACTATCCACCATCCAAAGAAGAACATCGTAACTGTTGTTTGAAAAGTCGTGCTGTAACAACGTTACGATCGCTTGCTGATTGACCCCGATCTATAATTCCACACGTATGTCATCGTATCGTGGGAGTACTCGTTGTGCCTTGGCGTTGATGGCAAAATAAACACCGACCGATATTAGCGGGACCTCTTCGTGGCTTCGTAACAAATTTCAATCTGTAATTGATCACTTCGTTTGAAACACACATAAAGTTTTCACTGAATAATCTTTCTGAGAGATTTTCTTAATATTTTTTTTAAGAACCTTGTACAGAGTATTAAAAACTACAAAAAAAAAACAGCCAAATCGGTTCAGCCATTCACGCGTGATGCCAATAGTGACAACGCATGAGTTGTCCTGCGTGAAATTATGTGTTTTGAAATGAAAATAAAGTTAAATTTATCATTTCATTTTTATTTTATTTTTTTCAATGTAACGCAGTTTGATAAGAACATTTTTTGGTTTCTAAATGTCCGAAAGATGAGGATAAACGCCACGTAGAGCGAAATGTTTGGCCAACTCGCTGATAACATATTTCGTTGAAGTATAACAAAAGGGAGGTAATTGATATCAAACCACCCATGTTATATTGTTGTTAAAATTCTTTTAATTTTTTGTTCGTGCCATTTGGCGTATAAGCATTTCCAAATGAGATCGCAATGTTGCTGACTCAAACGAATCACTGACGCAAGTTGAGTTAAAAAACTCGTCAATGTAAATTTTGTTGTTGGAAGTGTTTCCGCTGGATGTACTGTATTCTCCGGGTTGAAAAACACTCTTTAGCCATTCTCCAAATGAACTGCAAGACGCACAACAGTCGGAAAATTCGATTTCACCAAACTACAATATCAAACATTGGCATGAGTTTTGAATGTGAATTAGACAATAGTGGCGAATATGGTACGACCCATATGTTGTCGACTTCGATATTCACTACTCTAAGTTGAATGGTAAATGTCATGCCATTGTCGTCTGATGAGCTACGACGATAGAGTGGATATCCATCATTTCCAGTTTGCGTTTCCGAAAGAAAAGCACGTGGATAGTGTTTCGTGCATTTATTGCAAGTGGGATTGTGGTGTCCGCAAGGTCCATGCACCATATTGGTTTTCATCACTTCGTAGAATAATGGATCTTTCTCTGCATGAGGATCTGGTGTAACCACCATCCACCATTCAAAGAAGAATGTGTGCGTGCGGCAAACCTCTTTTTTGCAACTCAACAGAGTACGTCCAGCATCTTACTGAACCCCACTTGTATATACATACATACGTTGCTTCAAGATAAAGTCCATCAAACATCGTAGCTGTTGTTTGAAAAGTCTTGCTGTATTATCGTCATGATCGCTTGCTGATTGACAGCGATCCATAATTCCACACATATGTATGTCATCGCATCCTGGGAGTCTCATGTAGTTCAAGTGTCTTGGGCTGCCATACGTTGATGGCAAAAAGAACGCCGACCGATATTAGCGCGATGTCTTCGTTGCTTCGTAACAAATTTCAATCTGCAACACACATAAAGTTTTCACTGAATAATTTTCAATAATTTTTCTTTTTAAAAGCCGGAATAAAAAAAGCAAACGACCGAAATTGAACGATTCAAATAATTTACAAATCAAAATATTGAAAAACAAAACAAAAAAGAATTGTATGAAAAGTCACTTTTTGGAAATTTCCAATTTTTCGACTTTTCCTTATAAAAGTATATGGTATCTAACCCTTTCCAGATACACAGCGAACAACTTCAAACTAACAAAAACAATCATTTTTACTTACATATGTACATATGTATGTATGTACTATCTATATATATAAAAATGGTGTATAGTTGTAACGCTAAAACTCGAAAACAGCTGAACCAAATGAAATACTTCCTTTCGGGGATTTGTTTGTTATCACCACGCTCATGTCTTAAAATCAGAACAAAATATTTCTAAGGGGCGTGGCACATCCCATACAAATTGAATTTTTCAAGGCGAATATCTTCAAAAGTGTTTAAGGTAGGAAGATGAAAATTGGTACAGAGCTACAGGATAACAACACCACTCTCACCTATAAAACCGGGGGCTATCGAATAAGGGGGCGTGGTACCTCCCATACAAACTAAATTTTTTAAGCAGAATATCTGTGAAAGGGTTCAAGGTAGGGACCTGAAAATTGGTATAGACCTATATGGTATCAAAAGCCTTCTTACACATAAAAGAAGGGGTAATCGGAAAAGGGGGCGTGGCACCTCCCATACAAACTGAATTTTTCAAGGTGAATATCTTCAAAAGTGTTTAAGGTAGGAACATGAAAATTGGTATAGACTATAGGAAACAACACCATTCTCACCCATAAAACTTGGCGTTATCGAAAAAGGGGCGTGGTACCTCCCATACAATCTTTAATTATTTTGGTAGTTGATCCACCATATATTTATCTCATTTTCCACCTAGCACGACATTTTGGTTGTTTCTTGCTATTTTTGTTTATTTATCGGTGACAGTAGCGGTTATATCGTAATTTTGGTTGTGTTACGTGCTATTTTTGGTTTATGGAAATGGCAGTTTTATGAAACAAACACAAATTAAATTAAACGTCAATTTTGCTTTGCAATCGAACACGCAAAATTTAGAGGGCAATAAAAATGCGCCTTGCTATATTTTGTTTTAAAAAGTGAGTTATTTAGTGAAAGTGATTTAGCGTGTTGGCGAATACCGATTTATGTACATTGGAATTTATCATTCAATTGATCTGCTTCCTTAGTTTAATTCATTCAGTTTTGGAGTTTTCAAAGGTAAGTTATTGGTCCGTAAAACCTTATATGAACTTTATGCAAATGAATGATCATTTCCAATTAGATATTTGTTACGATGCCAAGAATCAGTACGTATGGTAACACTTCTCGGAGTTCCCAGGCCGCAAGAAGAACACGAAATAGCAGAGCACGTCAAAGGGAAAGTGTTATTGAGAGGGTATCACCACGAAATAGACTGCTGGAGAATAGCACGCACCAGTTAGAAGATGTCAACCAAACATACAATCAGCAAGAACGATTGAGAAGAAGTGAAGTTCACAATCAGCAACAACGATCGAGAAGAAGGGAAGTTCGTGCTCGCCAAAGTGATGAAGTAAGATCACAACATGCGATTATTCGACGACAACCGCGGCAACATCTTCCTTTTGTGAACATTGAACGGGCAGGTTTTCGATATGATCCAAACATTCAATATAGCGCATCTGTTCAAATCGGTCAGATGTCAGTAGTTTGTCAATATTGCAATGCAGTCAAATTTAAAAATGGACCGCCAGGGTTATGTTGCGCCGGTGGAAAGGTTAAGTTGCCAGAATTGCTTCCACCACCTCAGCCATTGTTCCAACTGCTTTACGGTGAATCTCCTCACTCGAGCCATTTCTTAAAGCACACTAAAATGTACAACGATTGTTTTCAAATGACGTCGTTTGGCGGTGAAATTTTAAAAGAACAAAACTACAATCCAACGTTTAAGGTATTTTTGCCAAACAATATTCGACAGAAACTACAGAGCTTTCCTCCAATTATACAGGTTCATGGGCAAATTTTTCATCTCGCTGGATCGCTGTTGCCGCATCCAGATCAAGAACACAAATATCTCCAAATTTACTTTCTGGGAGATTCACATGATGAAGTAAATCGGCGTTGTGCTATCTTCAATACAACGAAAAGAGAAATAATCGAACAATTGCAGCAAATGTTACACGAACACAATGGCCTCATTAAACTGTTTACGATTTCGTTGGAACGTATGCCAACAGATGATCATAGTATAATCATACAAGCGGACAAAAGATCAACAGGGACACATGAAAGACAATATAATGCACCTACAGTTAACGAAATATCAGTTGTTGTGATATTGTTATCAAACGTAGAAATCAAAACGCACTAAAAGGGATAAGTGAGACACATCGGTCTTACGACGCAATGCAATATCCGCTCATGATCTGCCGTGGAGAAGACGGATATCACTTAGGATATAAGATGATAAATCCGGTGAATGGTTAGTAAAAAAGCTACTTCATATAGGTAATTTAAGCTTTTAGGTGTCGAGACAAATAAAAAAGTCAGTTCAATGAAGTTTTACGCATATCGAATGATGATTCGCCAAAACTATGACAACCACTTACTGAGATATGGACGGTTATTTCAACAGTATGCAGTTGACATGTACGTTAAAGTTGAGACAGAACGACTTAATTACATGCGATACAATCAGTCGAAGTTGCGATCTGAAGAGTATATTCACTTAAGAGATGCAATGAATGGTGATGCGGATATTACAGATATTGGTCGACTCTATATTTTGCCATCGACATACATTGGCAGTCCTAGACACATGCATGAGTACTCCCAGGATGCGATGACTTACGTGCGCAATTATGGACGGCCGGATTTGTTTGTTACATTTACTTGCAATCCAAAATGGCCAGACATTACGAATCTATTGCATCCCGGTCAATCACCAAGCGATCGCCACGACGTTACAGCACGCGTGTTTAAACAAAAACTCAGATGTTTGATGGACTTTATTACGAAACAACGTGTATATGGCACTGTTCGATGCTGGATGTACTCAGTGGAGTGGCAGAAGAGAAAATTACACCTGACCAAATTGATGACATCATTTCCACTGAAATTTCTGATGTTGAAATACATCCAGAGTTGCACGAAGTGGTGATGGCCAATATGGTTCATGGGCCATGCGGAGAACACGATCCATCTTTCACTCAATTGAAAGGAAAGAATTTCGTGGTTGATAACACATGGATCGTTTCATATTCACCAATTTTGTCTAAGGCATTCAAAACACATATAAATGTTGAGAATTGCAGTTCAATAAAATCAATGAAGTATGTTTGCAAATATGTCACCAAAGGAAGCGATATGGCGGTTATTGGCGTTGAACGAGATGAAATTAGCAAATTTCAAATAGGCAGATATGTGAACTGCAATGAAGCAATCTGGAGAATATTTTCATTTCACTATCCTCCTACTGTTGTGCATCTGGCAGATCATTTGGAGACTGGCCATCGAGCTTATTTCAACGCAGAGAACATAGTACACCGAACGGAAATACCACCAGCAATCACTTTAACAAGTTTCTTTGCAACTTGCGCCAGTGATCCGTTCGCGAGAACATTGCTTTTCTCGGAGACGCCTCGGTATTATACATGGAATGTATCGTCGAAGAAATGGTTGCGCAGGAAGAACGGCCATCCGGTAGATGGTTATCCAGGTGTTTTTTCAACTGATGCATTGGGAAGAATTTACACAATCCATCCAAAGAACGATGATTACTTTTACCTACGTTTGCTTTTGATTAATGAATGTACGCGGTTCAACTTCATTTGAATCATTGAGGACTGTAGATGGTACCATTTGTGCAACATTTCGAGAAGCATGTCAACAATTGCAATTGCTTGAACACGACAGTCACTGGAATCAAACGCTAGCGGATGCAATAGCTTCTTCACCAGCCACTGCAGTTCGTACACTTTTCGCTATTATAATTTCGACATGTCAGTTTTCAAACCCGCCTCTATTATGGGATACGTACAAAGATGACATGGCAGAAGATATTTTGCATAGCCTGCAATTAGCGACGAGAAATGTCGACTTACAAATGAATGCTGACATCTACAATGAAGCATTAGTCCTTATTGAAGATTTATGTTTACTTTTGAGTGCAAAACTTTTGATTGAAGTTCATATGCCGGCACCAAGTCGTCAAACAAGGGATTTAGTGAGTCGCGAATTGGAACGCGAGCGTGCTTACGATATAACTCACTTGCAACAACAAGTACAAACAAATGTTCCACTGTTGAATGAACAGCAAAGCAGTGCGTACAATCAGCTAATAAATGCTGTAGATAGTGGAAACGGTGGCATATTTTTCTATTGTCTTTAATACTAGCAGCAATACGTGGTCAAGGTGGTGCATTAGCTCTTGCATCTACCGGGATTGCTGCAACACTCTTAGAAGGTGGAAGAACGGCACATTCAGCATTAAAGCTTCCATTAAACTTGCAAATACACGAAAGTCTTGTTTGCAATATTTCAAAGCAATCAGCAATAGCACAAGTTTTAAAAAGAATGTAAGTTAATCATATGGGATGAAATCACAATGGTCCACAAACGATCATTAGAAGCACTCGACCGAACACTGAGAGATTTGCGCAACAATAATCGTTGCTTTGGAGGAGTAATGATATTGCTGTCGGGCGACTTTAGACAAACGCTTCCCGTGATTCCAAAATCACCAGCGGCGGATGAGCTAAACGCATGTCTGAAGTCATCGCATTTGTGGAGGTTTGTTAAAACCATTTCATTGACCATGCTGCTGCGAATCGGAAATGGACAAGTTCCGATAGATCCTTGCAGTGGATTAATATCGATTCCAACTACGGTCATATAAATCAATCGATCGCGTTGAAAATGAAGACGAGGTAGTAAATTACATAGTGGAGTTCTTAAACTCTTTGATGCCAAATTCCTGGAATGCCGCCTCATAATTTGCGTCTCAAAATGTTGGGTCTGTAGTTATTATGCTACGGAATCTTCATGCTCCCAAACTGTGCAATGGTACTCGACTGATTGTGACCAAGCTAATGGAGAAATTAATAGTGGAAAGCATTTTGAAAGGCCCGTTCAAGGGAGAGGAATGCTTACTTCCCAGAATTCCATTAACTTCAACAGATTTGCCATTCCAATTCAGACGTTTGCAGTTCCCAGTGAAACTTGCATTTGCGATGACAATAAACAAGTCACAAGGGCAGTCGCTGGAAGTATGCGGCACAAATTTAGAAATGTCTTGCTTTTCACATGGCCAGCTCTATGTGGCATGTTCCCGTGTTGGAAAACCTTCCTCACTGTTTATTTACCCATGGAACAGAAAACCAAAAATATCGTGTACCGTGCAGCCCTAAACTAAATATGTACTAAAATTATATATTTTCGAGACTCGATTAAAACTAATAAAATTGAATGAGAATAGTACAAACTTAATTTTATTAAATTGTCAACAAATCCTGGACGCGATGTGTCAGCATTATTGAAAAGAGTAGCATTTTTCAAGCAATTAAATTCAAAAAGCATTAATGTACCCTCGAAAAAAATGTTTATCAGGCAGGTTCTGGCAATTCACTTCCGAGTAAAATTTTTAAAAATTTTGTCAAATTAGGTACAGAAGGTGTTTTCCACAAAATTTCACTCGGAAGTAAATTGCAGAACCTGCCTGTATATCATGTTTTTTTATTTAAATTTTTTATCAAAAACAGTTCAAACAAGTAAGGAAGGGCTAAGTTCGGTGTCACCGAACATTTTATACTCTCGCATGATAAAGTGATAATCGAGATACCGTTATTAGCAACTTTATTGCGAGAGTATAAAAATGATGCCCTGAATTACATGAAAATATCTGACAGATTTACCGATATTTTCGGTGAAAATTAGGTTAGGTTGGGTTAGGCACTGAGTTCTTCGTGTTCGATATCAGGTACCTTGAAAAGTTATAGTACGATCACGACAATTTTTTCCAACAAGGGATACCTCAAATACTAAATACTCAAATACCGTATTTGTGTAAAGTTTTATTCCGCTATCATCATTGATTCCTAATGTGGTAAATATTATACCGAGAAGGCATCAGATGGAATTCAAAATAGCCTTATATTGGAAGAAGGCGTGGTTGTGAACCGATTTCACCCATATTTCACACATGTCATCAGGGTGTTAAGAAAATATTACGTACCGAATTTCATTGAAATCGGTTGGGTAGTTCCTGAGATATGGTTTTTGGTCCATAAGTGGGCGAGGCCACGCCCATTTTAAATTAAAAAAAAAAGCCTGGGTGCAGCTTTCTTCTGCCATTTCTTCCGTAAAATTTAGTGTTTCTGACGTGTTTTGTTAGTCGGTTAACGCACTTTTAGTGATTTTCAACATAACCTTTGTATGGGAGGTGAGCGTGGTTATTATCCGATTTCTTCCATTTTTGAACTGTATATGGAAATGCTTGAAGGAAACGACTCTATAGAGTTTGATTGACATAGCTATAGCAGTTTCCGAGATATGTACAAAAAACTTAGTAGGGGGCGGGGCCACGCCCACTTTTCCAAAAAATTACGTCCAAATTTCACTTTAATATCTTTATTTATGGCTTAGTTATGACATTTTATAGGTTTTCGGTTTCCGCCATTTTGTGGGCGTGGCAGTGGGCCGATTTTGCTTATCTTAGAATTTAACCTTCTTATGGAGCCAAGAAATACGTGTACCAAGTTTCATCATGATATCTCAATTTTTACTCAAGTTACAGCTTGTATGGACGGACGGACAGACAGACATCCGGATTTCAACTCTACTTCGTCACCCTGATCACTTTGGTATACATAACCCTATATCTGACCCTTTTAGTTTTAGGACTTACAAACAACCGTTATGTGAACAAAACTATAATACTCTCCTTAGCAACTTTGTTGCGAGAGAGTATAATTATTGAAAATTATTCAGTGTAAACTTTACGTGTGTTTCACACAAAGAGGTCAATTGCAGATTGAACTTTGTTACAAAGCCACGAAGAAGGCTTTCTTTTTTTTGCCATCAACGCATGGCAGCCCAGGGCAAAGCACGGCAAGAAGTACTTCCAGGATGCGGTGACAAACGTGCGGAATTATGGATCGCGGTCAATCAGCAAGTGATCGTCATGATGTCACGGCATGACTTTTCAAACAACAGTTAGATTCTTCTTTTTGATGATGGTTACACCAGATAAAATTGATGAAATCATGTGTGCGGAAATTCCTGATCCAAAGAAAGATCCAGGATTATACGAAGTGATGGAAACCAATATGGTTCATCGGTTTGTATGTCTGACAATATGTATCTAAATGCATGAAACACTATCCACGTGCTTTTCTTTCGGAAACACAAACTGAAATGATGGATATTAACTCTATCGGCGTCGATCACGAGACACACGAGACACATGGATCGTCTTATATTCACCATTATTGTCTAATTCACATTCAAAGCTTGTATCAATGTTTAGTGAAATCGATAAAATACATTTGCAAGTACGTCTTAAACGATACGGTCGATACGTGAACTGCAATAAAGCGTTTTGTAGGATATTTACTTTTGCAATTCATGAACGTTTTCCGACTGTTGTGCGTCTCGCAGTTAATTTGGAGAATGGCCAAAGAGTGTATTTCAACCCAAAGAATACAGTACAGCCAGTGGAAACACCGCCAGCAACAAAATTAACATTGACGAGTTTTTTCCCAGCTTTCGTCAGTGATTCGTTTGCGAGAACATTGCTCTATTCGGTAATACCCTGATATTATACATGGAATGAATCGTCGAAGAAATAGTTGCGCAGAAAGCAATCAAGTCAACCAGTAGATGGACACCCAGGTGTATCAACTAATGAATTAAAACGAATTTACACAATACACCCGAAAAACGACGATTGTTTCTACCTTAGGTTGCTATTGATTAAGTAATGTACGCGGTTCAACTTTATTTGATTCATTGCGCACTGTGAATGGTACGGTGTGTGCAAGTTTTGGAGAAGTAAGCCAGCAATTACAATTACTGGAACACGTTAATCATTGGAATGAAAATGAAGTTCGCACATTTTTCGCGATAATCATTTCGACATATCAGCCTTCAAATTCGCGCCAGTTAAGGGATACGAACAAAAGTGACATTGCCGCAGACATTTTACATCGCCTTTGCTAAAAATTGGAAATGGAACAATTTCGGTTGATACTTCCGGGGTTCGATATCAATTCCATCTTCCCTTTGTCAATTCTTGAAAGATGAACTCATCACAAATGTTCAGACATTGGGCAAATTATCGTAACTACGATTCCTTAAATGTTAGCTAAAAAATAACTTTCTTGACTCTTTCATTTCAAAACACATACTTTCACGCAGGATAACAGCTGCGGGTCAGCTAATTCTTATATATTTTTAAAGATATTTAAGCAAAAAAATTGATTGTTCAGAATTTATTGATCTTATAAGATGTGAATTGGCAAACGAAAAGTGATAAATATAAAAATAAAATTGAGAAAAATAAAAGTTGGAATAACTTATTAACGAAATACAAAGAAATAGATAAAAATGCTACATTAGAAATAAATTCCAAGAAATGTTCCGCTTGCCTGTCGCACATGTTAACTCTCTGAAGAACAAACGAGTTAAGGAATGTATTACTTATAATAGTAACAAACATCAAAACAACATTTTGTTTCAGTAAACAGAATGCCGCAACCTTGAGTTGGAACCATTGAAATGCACGATCACTAAAACAAACAATCCTAAACAAACAAGTATCAAAACAACATTGAGTTTGAATATCACAACAACCTTATCTTAAAACAAAGCAAATGTATCTAAGCAAATAATATATACAAGTATGTAAACAAACCTAAACATATAATACAATCTGTATTTAAAGAAACTATCAACTAGAAATAAGTAAGCATACTAGTTAGTATAAATAGAAGTAAACCATGCAATAAGTTAGTCTTAAGAGTATAAATAAAGAGTATACATTGCAGTGCAGTGCAGCTCAAAATATATTCTTTTGACTCATTTTTACTTTCTATGTAAAAATTAACTAACGCAAAAATGGATTTGTGTGTCGTGTATGGGCAAACGAATTCATACCGATCGAACGCACTTGTGTGCTCGTGTATGGGCACTATAAGGCGTTCGGACCGACAATGTGTGTTTTCGATGAGTTTTCACTGACAACTATCAGTAGCGGCATTCTCTTTCTCTTGCAAATATGCAAGGCCAAGAGAACACCCATGACATATTTCGCAGCCATTGCAAAATATTTCTTCCAAAATACATCGATTAAACTAGAGCAGGCACCGATTATAATGGTGGAATGTAAGGTTTCAAGTTTTTCAGCGAAAACTATGTTTTCGTTTGACAGATTTTACATGGACGAAAACACAAGTTTTCGTGCGAAAACCTTTTTTCCCACGAAAACGTTTTCGTTGTCGGTCCGAACATAGTATTAGCATTTAAGCTACATATAAATTTAAAAGTTTGATGAGCAATACTTTAATAGTAATGCAAGATATTATTTTGAATTTCTTTGCATGTTTCTTAAATTTTACTGGGATATTACTTAACATGTAAGTTTTTTTTAACAAATGCAGTAAACACCCTGCTTAAATTTTGAGGTGAAAGGTTGTGCGCGCATTAGTCACATTAGTAATTTTTACGATTTTTCTTAATTGGCGCGCAGGATAGAAAAATAAACTAAACGTTGTATGGAATTGGGGCAAAGTTAATTACCTTTGACATTAAATTATTTTCTATTTAAACTAAAAAAACACTAAAAAAATTAAATTTTAAACATATTATTAAATAACATAAAGTAATTTTTTTTTTTGTCTAAAAACGCATTTTTCAATTTAAAAAAATTGTAGAATTTACACTTTTTTCCTAGTTTTCTTAGTTCTTAGAAGATAAGTTATTAACAAATAAGAATCTCATTGAATTTTTTGTTTCCGATAGAAATTGAGACCTGTATCCTGCGTGCCGTCCGACAAATGCTCATGCACCCAAATGCAAAGCCAGAATATCAAAAATTTCGTATCCAAAAATTTTGGATGATGTTTAAATGTATATCTATATACCCCAAAAATTTCGTTGTGGTATCAATTATTTTTTTCCCTTCCAAAATATTCTCAAAAAAGTTATTTTTTGAAGCCTCTCTAAAGCATGCTCACCTCTTAATGGCATACGAAATTCTTATAGTTGAGAATTGTGCAAAATTAAAATATCTGAAAAAATCTGGTGCTGGATGAAGAGGACATACATATATAAGCCAACGCTTTGGTACTTTCACCACCTATACTTCCTTCGAGAACACGGAAGTGACAACAACAGGAATTAGTACGCCGTGCTTTTGTTTTTTCGCCTTTTTTTTTCTCATTTTCCGCGCACACCGAAATCACAAGTAGCGCTAAAATTTCCTTCTCTGAGGCACTGAACGATTACAACGAAATTATGTCTGAACAACATAACGGGGCATCTCGACAAACTTTCAAATCTATTGCTATTGCTATTGCCAAATCTGTTTGTGGGCATTTGTTATTATAACATAATCATTTCCGAAATGACGTCAGGTAGTTATAGCCGAGTTAACAACAGCGCGCCAGTCGCTTCTTCTTTTCGCTACGTGGCCCAATTGGATATTCCAAGCGAAGCCAGGTCCTTCTCCACTTGGTCCTTCCAACGGAGTAGACCTGGTCTTCCTCTTCCTCTGCTTCCCCCGCCGGGTACTGCGTCGAATACTTTCAGAGCTGGAGTGTTTTCATCCATTCGGACGACATGACCTAGCCAGCGTAACCGCTGTCTTTTAATTCGCTGAACTATGTCAATGTCATCGTATATCTCGTACAGCTCATCGTTCCATTGAATGCGATATTCGCCGTGGCCAACGCGCAAAGAAACATAAATCTTTTGCAGAACCTTTCTCTCGAAAACTCGTAACGTCGACTCATCGGTTGCTGTCATCGTCCAAGCCTCTGTACCATATAGCAGGACGAGAATTATGAGCGACTTATAGAGTTTGGCTTTTGTTCGTCGAGAGAGGACTTCACTTTTCAATTGCCTACTCAGTCCGAAATAGCACCTGTTGGCAAGAGCAATCCTGCGTTGGATTTCCAGGCTGACATTGTTGGTGGTGTTAATACTGGTTCCTAAATAGACGAAATTATTTACAACTTCAAAGTTATGACTGACAACAGTGGAGTGCGATGACTGTTTGTTTGATGATAGGAGATATTTCGTCTTGCCCTCGTTCACTGCCAACCCATTTTCTGTGCTTCCTTGTCCAGCGTGGAGAAAGCAGAACTAACAGCGCGGGTGTTGAGGCCGATGATATCAATATCATCGGCATGCGCCAGCAGCTGTACACTCTTATAGAAGATGGTACCTTCTCTCCTGACGGAGCTTTAGTTCTGCAGCTCGAACTATTTTTTGCTCCAGAAGCAGGTTGAAGAAGTCGTGCTGTCGCTTCGAAATCGACGAAGAGGTGGTGCGTGTCGATTTTTTTAAGGGGTCTTTTCCTAGATTTGGCGCATGGTGAATATCTGGTCGGTTGTTGATTTGCCAGGTCTAAAGACACACTGATAAGTTCCAATCAGTTTGTTGACGGTGGCCTTTAATCTTTCACACAATACGCTCGATAGAACCTTATATGCGATGTTGAGGAGGCTAATCCCACGGTAGTTGGCGCAGATTGTGGGGTCTCCTTTTTTATGGATTGGGCATAGCACACTTAAATTCCAATCGTTGGGCATGCTTTCGTCCGACCATATTTTACAAAGAAGCTGATGCATGCTCCTTATCAGTTCTTCACAGCCGTGTTTGAATAGCTCGGCCGGTAATCCATCGGCCCCCGCCGCTTTGTTGTTCTTCAGGCGGGTAATTGCTATTCGAACTTCTTCATGGTCGGGCAATGGAACGTCTGCTCCATCGTCATCGATTGGGGAATCGGGTTCGCCTTCTCCTGGCGTTGTGCATTCACTGCCATTCAGCAGGCTGGAGAAGTGTTCCCTCCATAATTTAAGTATGTTCTGGGCATCGGTCACTAGAGCACCTTTGGGGGTTCTACAAGAGTATGCTCCGGTGTTGAAACCTTCTGTAAGCCGCCGCATTTGTTCGTAGAATTTTCGAGCATTACCCCTGTCGGCCAGCTAATCAAGCTTTTCGTACTCACGCATTTCGGCCTCTTTCTTTTTCTGTCTGAAAAGGCGTCTCGCTTCCCTCTTCAACTCTCGGTATCTATCCCATCCCGCACGTGTAGTGGTCGATCGTAACGTTGCGAGGTAGGCAGTCTGTTTTCTCTCCGCTGCGACACGGCACTCCTCGTCGTACCAGCTGTTCTTTTGTACTTTCCGAAAACCAATGGTTTCGGTTGCAGCTGTACGTAAGGAGTTTGAAATGCCGTCCCACAGTTCCCTTATACCGAGTTGTTGAGAGCACGAATGCAAGCCGAGTAGAAAATCGTTCGGCTGTCTGTTGTGATTGTAGCAGTACCTTCCTAGTGTTGGTTGACAGAGGCGGGTGCATATCTTCGCTGCAACAAGATGGTGGTCCGAGTCTATGCTAGGACCTCGGAGCGTACGTACGTCCAGAACACTGGAGACGTGTCTTCCGTCTATCACAACATGATCGATCTGGTTGGTGGCTTTTCGATCCGGAGACAGCCAGGTAGTTTGATGTATCTTCTTGTGCTGGAATCTAGTACCACAGATAACCATATTTCGGGCCCCGGCGAATTCGATCAGCCTCAATCCGTTTCGTTGTGGAGGCTGAATTTGCCGACCGTCGTGCCAAATATACCTTCTTTGCCCACCCTGGCGTTAAAGTCGCCAAGCACGATTTTGGTATCGTGGCGGGAACAGCTCTGATAAGTGTGCTCCAAGCGCTTATAGAAGGCATCTTTGGTCACATCGTCCTTCTCTTCCGTCGGGGCGTGGGCGCAAATCAGCGATATGTTGAAGAACCTCGCTTTGATGCGGATTGTGGCTAGACGTTCATTCACCGCAGTGAATGATAGTACTCGGCGACGGAGTCTCTCTCCCACCACGAATCCAACACCAAACTTGCGCTCCTTTATATGGCCACTGTAGTAAATGTCACAAGGACCTACTCTTCTCTGTCCTTGTCCCGTCCATCGCATTTCTTGGACGGCGGTGATGTCAGCCTTTATTTTCGAGAGGACATCAACCAGCTGGGCAGCGGCACCTTCCCAATTAAGGGTCCGGACATTCCAGGTGCATGCCCTTATATCGTAGTCCTTATTTCGTTTGCCATGGTCGTCATCAAACGGGGGGTCTCTCATCCGAGGCTGGTTGTTACTGTTCATTGGGGGGCTTTTTTACATGGCGGGTCCCAAACCCAGCGCACAACCCTATGTAGGAGATGTTTCGCCTTCTCACTTTAGCTCGCCTTTGAACGGATGTTCTTAGGCTACCCAGAGGATACTTGGTCAAAGACCGGAAGTTGTGAGCTGCTTGAGCCATGTGTGAAAGAATCGTTTCTGGCCACTCCCAAGTGAATGGCGATCAGAGAACTTTCCTCACTTGCGTGAACTTCTACACATGACTCCATCCTCCACACATGACTCCATCCTCACAGGCAATACGCTTATTCAAATCTGAAAGTGTATATCCATTAATTCAAAATTGAAGTAATAATTTTTAAATTTCGTGAGTACGTGAAGTTGTTTTTTTCTTTAATTTTGTCAAAAATGTAAGTTCATATAATATGTTGTTAACAAAATTTGTTAAGACACTTTTGTTAGGG
This sequence comes from Bactrocera neohumeralis, assembly GCF_024586455.1. NCBI lineage: Eukaryota > Metazoa > Arthropoda > Insecta > Diptera > Tephritidae > Bactrocera > Bactrocera neohumeralis. Next base: position 907 of record NW_026094153.1, on the reverse strand, counting down.
CAGATTTTCTATTAATATTTCCGATGTTAAGGACTGGTTTTTGAGAGTGAGAAAACTTTCATATATAATCAATGTAGAATGTGAAACTATTGTTCTTTTTGTCATGACTTCTATTTTAACTATTTTATGTCTTACTTTTTCAGTAAACAGTGTGTGGGGAAATTGATCAGAAGTTTTCCATATACTTGTTGTTATAATTAATTTCATTTCTGTAACATGTCTGTCAGTTCTAGTATCTTGTCTAGTGGGAGTACTAGTGGTGGAGATACCGTTATGTTCACTTCATCCAATTCAAACAATAGTGGTAATTGAAGTGCTTATCAATCATTTGGAATAGCTGCAAGTGTGCCATCACCAGTAATTAATAAATTTTTTTATATTTCTAGTACCTCGAAATACATTTCCAGTATTACGTTATAGCCATAAAGAAATGCTCTAATTATGCGATAAAATTATAAAGTACTTGAAATATTATCAACGTTTAAGAAAATATTTGTGGAGAAGGTGCACTTTGCCATTAGCTTTTTATTACAAGCAGAAGTGGGCTTTATGGTCTTGAAGATAGGGTCGATGGCATAGGCTGCATCATGGTTGTACATACCCCTCGAAATATTCCTCGCTTGAATATAGTGTAAAAATAACGAGCGTTGCCAAATCTTAAACACCAAATATGAAGGATTTTCAAAGATTTTTCTTTGTTTGTATTTTCTCGTGATTCCTTTTTCCAGGTTACCTATAATAAAAAATACTTTCCAACATTTTGCAAGCTATAATTGAGTCGTGAACACTTTCCATACACATTTGTATATGTATAATATGTGATTAATATTTAAAAATCACAAATACATAAGTAAAAATATATGATAATATAAGATTTATATTATATCGGGATGACTGACGTACTTTC